>NW_026092166.1:0-7531 GCF_024586455.1 Bactrocera neohumeralis | reverse complement strand
GCCGAACGATCTTCCACAACGTCGAATTTTCAGTGAATGGGCCCTAGAAAAGTTGGCAGAAAATCCGCTTTTTTTATCGACAAATTTTGTTCAGCGATGAGGCTCATTTCTGGTTGAATGGCTACGTAAATAAGCAAAATTGCCGCATTTGGGGTGAAGAGCAACCAGAAGCCGTTCAAGAACTGCCCATGCATCCCGAAAATCCTGAACTTGGTGGAAGAACTGAACTTGGTTGACATGTGGTTTCAACAAGATGGCGCTACATGCCACACAGCTCGCGATTCTATGGCCATTTTGAGGGAAAACTTCGGAGAACAATTCATCTCAAGAAATGGACCCGTAAGTTGGCCACCAAGATCATGATATTTAACGCCTTTAGACTATTTTTTGTGGGGCTACGTCAAGTCTAAAGTCTACAGAAATAAGCCAGCAACTATTCCAGCTTTGGAAGACAACATTTCCGAAGAAATTCGGGCTATTCCGGCCGAAATGCTCGAAAAAGTTGCCCAAAATTGGACTTTCCGAATGGACCACCCAAGACGCAGCCGCGGTCAACATTTAAATGAAATTATCTTCAAAGTAAATGTCATATGCTGGGCATTCACATAAACCAGCGTCTTCCGTACATGGTCTGCACTCCGCCGAGTCTACTTTTCCCAATTTCTGAAATTAGGTATTTAAAGATAATGTGTGCCTGTGATGACCATTTCAATGTGCTAAGCTCCTTTTGCCTAGAAGTATCGACACTAGTCCGAACTAACTTTGTGGTATGCCCTATACTGCTTGTGTTAGAGGACCACCAGGCTACCATTGTTTCATTCAACACTTGAAGGAACTGAATGGCCTGCGGTAGCTTAGGGAAATTCTGCCTCCATCTGCCTGACTGAGAATTGATTTCTGGACCTCTTTTTGTTGGATTATATGAAAAGCAAAGTACACATTAGCAATGATCGGATCATTGACGAGCCATCGCAACATTTGTGATTATCGGTCGCACAACCACCTGAGCTTGCCAATTGTGCTTTATTAGCTATGACCCTGGTTATGTCAAAACAAGGCTCACTGTATTTTATTGTGTCAATAAAGCTGATGAATTTCTAATAATTTTTTATTTAAACTAATGTAAAAAAATGTGTAAGAGTAAAATTAAAAAAAAAATACTTGAAGTTCAAAACCTTATTTAGCGGTATAAGAGATGGCAATACTGCACTTATTTGTTTTAAAGAAGAGTCTATATGTTGTAAGAAATACAAGAAATCAAATAGTGTGGTAGGATAGTAAAATGTAAGTAATTTATATCCCTGTCTATTTATAAAGCAATATATGTAACATATCAGTATTTTAGAACAGTTAAATTAAAAATATTTATACACTTTATATTAAACACAAACATTGTAAATTCCTGTGTTTATCAATTACCAAAGAGCAGCTTGAAAATATTACAAACAAATTCCCAGTCTTCTTTCCTTTTTTCTTTTATTTAACGAGCATTTAAACTCACGAAAACTTTTTGGGGGAAAAAGGTCTAGCCATGCAAAAAATCTGCTACATAAAATTTAAAAACCTCAGTTTCTCCGTACCCAGTGCGTTGGCTGTGTGTTGACGCAATCGATTCGCGAATTCTGCTGATTAAGTCATTGGGGTTCACTTAGCGGAGCAGCAGATTTGAAAGAAAATGCTTTGAAAAGAATATGAGAATATGCCGTCATATGAAAATTCCATTCATGGACACACGTATGCATATACACGCACACATATGTAGAGTGTATATGTAGTATACACTCTGATGTATATAAGATGCCCACTTGCGTTGCTGCTTCGACGAAATCCGCTTCAATAGAGCACTTCAAATCAATTTGTGCGCCGCTCTGCAGGGACTTCCACTAATGTGTAGCCATTTATGTCGATGATTTAAGAGAGATCTGTGCTGCGCATACAAACATACAGAAGGTGAACAAAGAAAAGCGGCAATCCGCGAAAGCCCAGCTGAAACCCGTGTGGGTGATTCGGTTGGTGGCGCGCCGACAGCCGCTTTTGTTGGCAGACTGTTGACATTTCACTAGTGAACTGTCAGCGCTTTTTGTCTGTGGGTAACTCCCTGCCTACCGCAGCATCGGATTGCTCAGTTACAGATTTCACTTTAATAAACGATTGCCAACGCGTGGGAATGTGGGCTTTTCATTTATGTTACGGCATAATGTCCCGAGTGTTAACTGGTGTATGCCTGTGGAACCGCAGGCGGTCAACTGATGGATACTATTGCATAATTTATGCATTTTAATTTACATTGCAAATTCGCGCCGACACGACTGTGTCGAAGGTAAACGTAAACGTGTTCAGGCGGAGAAATACGTATTCCGGCCACGCCCACTCGACTACACTTATACAGTCGCATACATATGTACGTACCTAATGCCATCAAAATCGTTTTACGCAATGCCGCTTTTCTTATTTCTATGCATATGCAGAAATTTATTTTGTTTGTTTGCCGTGGCGTATACGTAACCTCTCTGCTGTACATTGCCTTGCATTGCGTTGCTTGATCACGTATACGCCAAGTATGTCACTGCTCAGTGAATTAAGCAGATCTTGCATATGTGCATACATGTCAATTTGCATAAATACTCCTGTGTGTGTGTGTTTTGTTGATTAAGTGTTGCTTATGTGGCGAAAGATATGTATGCGCCTAATGAAATGATAGAAATTTGCATTGACGGCTGAGTGTTGACCCGATTTGCTTTATATGCATAAAATATCCTAGCTTAAGTGCTCATTACGCATAAATGTCCTAGTGTGTATGCTTAAGTAGGGAAAATTTCTCTTGAAATTTTTAGAAATTGTTTTAATGAAAAATTGGTTCAAAAAGAGTGTAGCTTTTTTAATTGTTTTTTAATTTAGTGAAAGTTGAACTGTTGTATTTGTCGAATTGATATATTAATGAAAAGTAGAAAAAATAATAAAAATTTTGAAACAAAAAAATTTTCCATTCAAGAACTTAATATTGATCAGTGAATTTGTATGACAGCTTTATGCTATCGTGGCATATCGACGATTCGACAAATGAGCAGCCTTTAGAAAAGCAGATGAAAAAGAAACATTGATATATATATATATCTATAATTTTACTTTATTGTTTATAATAAAACTGCATACAATTACAATTTCCATTAAACATAGAAAAATACCTCTTAAGAACCCAAATTTTTCTTTTACCCAGAATGCCTCATAAACCAGAGAATATTGTGATGCTGGAGGATGGAGTCATGTGTAGAAGTTCACGCAAGTGAGGAAAGTTCTCTGATCGCCATTCACTTGGGAGTGGCCAGAACGATTCTTTTACACATAAGCAGCTCACTCCCGGTCTTTGACCAAGTATCCTCTGGGTAGCCTAAGAACATCCGTTCGAAGGCGAGCTAAAGTGAGAAGGCGAAACATTCCCTACAAGGGTTGTGCGCTGGGTTTGGGACCCGCCACATAAAAAACACCCCCAGTGAAGAGCTACAACCAGCCTCGGATGAGAGACCCCCCTTTTGATGACGACCATGGCAAACGAAATAAGGACTACGAATTGAGGGCATGCACCTGGAATGTCCGGTCCCTTAATTGGGAAGGTGCCGCTGCCCAGCTGGTTGATGTCCTCGTAAAGACAAAGGCTGACATCACCGCCGTCCAAGAAATGCGATGGACGGGACAAGGACAGAGACGAGTAGGTCCTTGTGACATTTACTACAGTGGCCATATAAAGGAGCGCAAGTTTGGTGTAGGATTCGTGGTGGGAGAGAGACTCCGTCGCCGAGTACTATCATTCACTGCGGTGAATGAACGTCTAGCCACAATCCGCATCAAAGCGAGGTTCTTCAACATATCGCTGATTTGCGCCCACGCCCCGACGGAAGAGAAGGACGATGTGACCAAAGATGCCTTCTATGAGCGCTTGGAGCGCGCTTATGAGAGCTGCCCCCGCCACGATGTCAAAATCGTGCTTGGCGACTTTAACGCCAGGGTGGGCAAAGAAGGTATATTTGGCACTACGGTCGGATTCAGCCTCCACGACGAAACATCCCCAAATGGGTTGAGGCTGATTGACTTCGCCGGGGCCCGAAATATGGTTATCTGTAGTACTAGATTCCAGCATAAGAAGATTCATCAAGCTACCTGGCTGTCTCCGGATCGAAAAACTACCAACCAGATCGATCATGTTGTGATAGACGGAAGACACGTCTCCAGTGTTTTAGATGTGCGTGCGCTCCGAGGTCCTAACATCGACTCGGACCACTATCTTGTTGCAGCTAAGATTCGCACCCGCCTCTGTGCAGCAAAAACGCGCGCCACCAAACACAAGGAAGGTTCGACGTCGAGAAGCTGCAATCACAACAGACAGCCGAACGATTTTCTACTCGGCTTGCACTCCTGCTCTCTGAGAGCACTCGTCAACAGCATTTCAAACTCCTTACGTACAGCTGCAACCGAAACCATTGGTTTTCGGAAAGTGCAAAAGAACAGCTGGTACGACGAGGAGTGCCGTGTCGCAGCGGAGAGAAAACAGGCTGCCTACCTCGCAACGTTACGATCGACCACTACACGTGCGGGATGGGATAGATACCGAGAGTTGAAGAGGGAAGCGAGACGCATTTGTAGACAGAAGAAGAAAGAGGCTGAAATGCGTGAGTACGAAGAGCTTGATAAGCTGGCCGACAGGGGTAATGCTCGAAAATTCTACGAAAAAATGCGGCGGCTTACGGAAGGTTTCAAGACCGGAGCGTATTCCTGTAGAACCCCCAAAGGTGATCTAGTCACTGATGCCCAGAGCATACTTAAATTATGGAGGGAACACTTCTCCAGCCTGCTGAATGGCAGTGAACGCACAACACCAGGAGAAGGAGAACCCGATTCCCCAATCGATGACGATGGAGCAGACGTTCCATTACCCGACCATGAAGAACAACAAAGCGGCAGGGGCCGACGGATTGCCGGCCGAGCTATTCAAACACGGCGGCGAAGAACTGATAAGGTGCATGCATCAGCTTCTTTGTAAAATATGGTCGGACGAAAGCATGCCCAACGATTGGAATTTAAGTGTGCTATGCCCAATCCATAAAAAAGGAGACCCCACAATCTGCGCCAACTACCGTGGGATTAGCCTCCTCAACATCGCATATAAGGTTCTATCGAGCGTATTGTGTGAAAGATTAAAGCCCACCGTCAACAAACTGATATGACCTTATCAGTGTGGCTTCAGACCTGGAAAATCAACAACCGACCAGATATTCACCATGCGCCAAATCTTGGAAAAGACCCGTGAAAGGAGAATCGACACACACCACCTCTTCGTCGATTTCAAAGCTGCTTTCGACAGCACGAAAAGGAGCTGCCTTTATGCCGCGATGTCTGAATTTGGTATCCCCGCAAAACTAATACGGCTGTGTAAACTGACGTTGAGTAACACCAAAAGCTCCGTCAGGATCGGGAAGGACCTCTCCGAGCCGTTCGATACCAAACGAGGTTTCAGACAAGGCGATTCCCTATCGTGCGACTTTTTCAACCTGCTTCTGGAGAAAATAGTTCGAGCCGCAGAACTAAATAGAGAAGGTACCATCTTCTATAAGAGTGTACAGCTGTTATGCATGCCGATGATATTGATATCATCGGCCTCAACACCCGCGCCGTTAGTTCTGCTTTCTCCAGGCTGGACAAGGAAGCACAGAAAATGGGTCTGGCAGTGAACAAGGCCAGACGAAATATCTCCCGTCATCAAACAAACAGTCGTCGCATTCGCGACTTGGCTCTCACGTCACTGTTGACAGTCATAACTTTGAAGTCGTAGATAATTTCGTCTATCTTGGAACCAGCGTAAACACCACCAACAACGTCAGCCTAGAAATCCAACGCAGGATAACTCTTGCCAACAGGTGCTACTTCGGACTGAGTAGGCAATTGAGAAGCAAAGTCGTCTCTCGACAAACAAAAACCAAACTCTATAAGTAACTCATAATTCCCGTCCTGCTGTATGGTGCAGAGTCTTGGACGATGTCAACAACGGATGAGTCGACGTTGCGAGTTTTCGAGAGAAAAGTTCTGCGAAAGATTTATGGTCCTTTGCGCGTTAGCCACGGCGAATACTGCATTCGATGGAACGATGAGCTGTACGAGATATACGACGACATCGACATAGTTCAGCGAATTAAAAGACAGCGGCTACGCTGGCTAGGTCATGTTGTCCGGATGGATGAAACACTCCAGCTCTGAAAATATCTGACGCAGTACCCGCCGGGGGAAGCAGAGGAAGAGGAAGACCTCCACTCCGTTGGAAGGACCAAGTGGAGAAGGACCTGGCTTCGCTTGGAATATCCCAATTGGCGCCACGTAGCGAAAAGAAGAAACGACTGGCGCGCTGTTGTTAACTCGGCTATAATCGCGTAAGCGGTGACTACGCCAACTAAGAAGAAGAAGATAGAACATTAAATTCAGAGTGAATCACATCCATCAGTTTGCCAGCTGTCTTTCAATCAAATCAGGCCAACCGCCGAAGACGGATCACTCTTCACCATGGCAATGCTAGCTCTCACAAAACGAAGGAAAGAATTGTATTTTTCAACACTCAAACCATCCATTTGATGAACCTATCCCCATATAATTCTGATTTGGGACCGAATGACTTATTTTATTTCCGAACGTAAAAGGTGAACTAATTGGTCAGCACCTGATGATGGCAGTTGATGCGTTCAGAAGACATTTTCTGGAGGTACCTTAATCAGAGTTGAGTAGCAAAAGAGCTACCAAAATTGGTGCAAATTTATGGTATATAGATCTTAATGAAGAATATTTTGAAAAAAATTTTCGATGACTTAAATTTGTTTTTGTTCTCTAATCATGAAATATAAAAGGCAGCGTTCTTCATTGCTCACTTTATCTGTAGCAGCCGCTAAAGAAAAACGTGTTTTTATGCGAGAGTGAGTTTTAGTGACTGTAACAATGTCCCCGACTTCATATTCGCCAGAAACTATCCGTATGGCTTTTTTCTGGAATTAATGCTTCTGGAAAATTTAAAGGCCTCGTGACCTTAATCTCACAATAAAATTTCGCTTCTATAGAGACAAATGCGCGCCAGTTTGCTTTCGTGCACTTTTCGTTGCAAATAAATACGAAAAGCATTGCAAATAATTTCTCTCATATTAACGGCAATTTGTTGACAAACTTCTTGTCTTCTTTCCGTTATTAAGCGTGCCAAGCAGCTAACGACATTACTCACCGGTCACAACTGATGACTAACTTCTGCTGCATGAAATCATCTTTGTTAATTTATTTCCCGCAAATTGGCTTCCGCAGCAGTCGTAGGATACACAAAATACAAATAAACATGTTTTTTTTAATGTTCTTGCTTTTAAGTTGTGAATTTCAGCATTAACTTTTTAGAATGGTGTACCAAATAATGGCGATATAAATATTGTTGTTGTTTGTTGTGTTCTTATCTACGAAAATATTTAAAAAGTCCACGAAATATTTAATTTGGGGGTTTTTCCCGTTTAAAAAA
>NW_026092165.1:0-8041 GCF_024586455.1 Bactrocera neohumeralis | reverse complement strand
TAAATTTTGGTAAAGAATATTTTAATAATTTACCTGTAGCGCAAGCGTGAAAGTTCAAAGCCATGTAATGAGATTGTTAATTTGTACCAACGATTGAAGGTTTCGCTTTCGAACAATCTTTATTTCCATCAGATCTGCGTAGGTTAATTGAAAAAACTTATTGAGTAATAATTGAAAGTTATTAAAAAACATATTTTTAATAAATTCTAGTTTAAAAATATTTTTTTATTATGCATTTTTATAACTAAATTAAAAACCAAAAAATAGACAGGGTGGCATTTTTTATTTCTAAAAATCAGCACTATTGATATAAATACAAATCGTTTGAAAAAGTAAGTGTGTCTCGTCCTGCTTTAAAGTTGAAGATGATGGCTCTTGTGAGTTCTAGTTCAAAAAATCATTTTCACCACAAAGCGAAAAAATCAATGTATCTTCAATTATAGACATTTTTAATTTCAATTCAGTATTTGGAATTAGACATTTAAAAATTATATTAAGTTAGGTAGGTAGGTAGGAGTGCCGCCCTATCGGGCTCAATTAACACTTGATGTGCCATTTTGATGCACTGTTCGTAGAGGCTCTCCTGTATCTGCTATTGCGTTTTTTGCATTCTCTTTCAAACCATTTTGAGGTTTCGATTAAAACTGCCCATGTCCGATATACTTTGGTAAAATCCATTCAGGTTTGATTCTGGAAATGGATTCAAGTGTTTTTATGTCGAATCTAATGCTAAACTGGGCATTCACAGAAGTGGAAGATTGTTTCACTTGTTCCTGCTACTCCATAGCCACGGCGAATGTCGTTGTAGGGCATGCCACATTTTGGATGCGTGTTCCCAGTAATGCCAAATACCCTGTTTGTGGCGCTGTTACTCTGTAAATACTGTGACCTATTTAGTAAGTCGTTGGTTCTTTTCCTGTCATATGTTGGCCATAATTGTTTAGTTATGACGCATTTTGTGATGTTTTTCCACCTGTTATTTGCAATTTGTTGAAATTGTCTATTGATCTCTCCTTTCATTGATCCTAGCGGACTTGGTATTATCTCCGCCTCGGATTCGTTGAAGAAAGCTCCTGCCTTTGCCAACTCGTCTGCTTTTTCGTTACCGAAAATGTTCCTGTGGCCGGAACCCAGATCAGTTTGCTTGTCTCTTAGTGCTCTCTTGTTTGTGCTGTGCTAGAGTTTGTCATGGGTGAAGGCAAGGCCACGGAGCCTAGTATCGTAAATATCAGTTTGCTTTGTTTATATTCCTGTGGTTTTTTTCTAATAGAAACTTCTTAACACTTTTCTATGCCTACAAGTACTTTGCTGGGGAAAATGCAACCGAGGTTCGACAGACATATAAGAAGATATGCCAAGATCAGAGAAGAATACCCCGTGCCTGGACTCCGTCCATTATTGGACCCCAAAAGATGGTATCCTCCTCTTCTATTGAGTCTCTGCTCCATTCTCGTCTAGATGGTATCCTTACCTGGAAGTGTCTATTGAAATCCCAGCTTTGGGGAGGAATGTGGTCTGATTTATTAATGGTGTTGAGCTTGTTTTTGAGGATATACTTATGTCCATAGTTCTGCTGGTTCCAACCTCCCAATTCTTTTATTCTTGTCGCCGCAATAGCTGCTGTTTTTTTAATAAAAATGTCCATTGGTAGTTGATGCAGGATCACGTTGAGCGCATCAGTCGGACATGACCTGGTGCCCCAGTAACACCGCACATGCTGCTCTTTGGCGGGCATTTAATTTTTTTATTGTTGTATTGCTTGTTTTTAGCGCTGGCCACCATACCAGGCTCCATATGTAAGTATAGGTCTTATGACCGCCGTATACATCCACATGACTATACTTGGTTTGAGGCCCCAATTCTTGTTGACGATTCTCTTACAAGTATAGTAAGCCATGTATGCTTTGTTTATTCTTTTTTCCATATTTATTTTCCAGGACAATTTGGTTCAATCTCCCACCCCCAAGTATTTAGGCTGTGGGGATAAGTGAAAATCTTGTACCGTTTAGTACCGGAGTTGAAACTGGTATTTTGGTTCTGCTTGTGAATAGCATCAGTTCTGTTTTGTTCAGTTGCTCTAGTCCATTGTTTTTGTATAGGTTTAACCTTCCCGAAGTGCTCTTTCCATAATCTCGCTGACTGTTGAAGAAATACCTGATACCAACAACACTATATCGTCCGCATACGCTACTGCTTTCACTCCTCCACCGTTTAGTTGGAGGAGTGTTTTCAGTCACCCTTACAACTCATAGGGCGGAGGCTCTTGGTGTCCTCTACTCACTGCTTGTTTGTGTTGCAGCGCCGTTTGAAGCTATAATCTTCCTATTCTCAAGCATCGATAGTATCCATCTGCACACAGTGTCATCTATGCCACCATGTGAGAGTTAATTATCGCATTTACTTCTATGTTATTGAAGGCGCCCTCTATGTCTAGAAAAGCAGCCATGGTGTATTGTTTGTGGTGTAGTGATTTTTCAATTACACTTATCACCTCGTGAATGGCAGTTTCGGTTGATCGGCTCTTTATGTACGCATGTTGGGACTTCGATAACTTCTCCGCCATTATTGTTCTTACGTGTAGATCTATTAGTCTTTCCAGTACCTTCAGCATAAAGGAGATAAGGCTTATAGGTCTAAAGTCCTTGGCATTTTCGTGTGTTCTTCTGCGGGGTTTTGGAAGGAACACAACTTTACTTCTTTTCCAACTTCTTGGGATGTAGGATAATAGAATGCTAGCTTTGTATATATTTTCAAATCTTTGAACCATTGGTTCTACCAGTTTTTGCAACATTATGGGCATAATCCCGTCAGGACCTACTTAAATGGTGCAAAACTATTTATGGCATACTTGATTTTGCTTTTGTCTATTATTTGGCTTTGATATTAAGTTAAGAGTTTCGGGATTATAAACAAAAAAGATTTAGTTCACATATTAACTCAAGAAACTTTTTAATGCATTATCTGCAACCCTCAATATCAGATTTCAGGTTCCAGTTAACACGTGTTCACTGTACTTTAGCATAATGCTCATACTTACAGCTCAAGATCGGCACCATAACGCACATTGTGTAATCCATGTGCAATAATTATAATCACCAATGCCAGAACTGATGATCAAACATGCGTGAGCCCCTGATTGCCGAGATTCAGAAAAATCAGGCTAAAAATGTATCAAATCAAATTAGAACCGCCCTACTGCAACAACAACACTTAAGCGGCACGCCACTCGCAAAAGCACCAGCGCCGTCCAACACGTGATGCAAGAACTGTATAAGTAAGGCCACACGTGCGCGGATTATGCGCACCAACATCATTTGAAAAGCACACAAAATTGATGGGCTCGAAGTGTCTCGTGTTCGCTGTCCAGCAGCTTCGTGAAGGTCTTCAAATGCTCGTAAAATGCCGTAACACCGCCAATAAGCGTGCCATCTGTGGAGAAGATTCGTGCCGCCGAAAAAATGTTGCCAGCGGCTGCGTTTAGGTTGTTCCACGAAGAAAGTGCGCACCGATTGCTGGAAAATCTTTTGAGAGGATTTTGAAGAAACTGGCATTGTTGTTGTATTATTTAAACCATTCAATTGTTGTTGTTGTTGATGTTGCTGTGGCGCATATATCAGCTTTCCATTGTCAGTTAACTCGCTGAGTAAAGGTATAAGTTTACCTTCGTCCGCATCGCACAACTCAATAACTACAAGTAGAAGAAGAAGCAATAAAAACATAAAGTCAAAAAGCTACATAGCCGTTAAAGCTAAACTCACTGTAATCCGATGGACTATAATATTTGGGGCACTCAATATGCACATGACGTAGAAACGGTATCACCGTGCCCGGTTGACCCTGGTAGACGCACTTTCCGCTGGCCAGCACAAAAATACTATCGAAATAATGAAAATCGTCGCCGACGGCTGGTTGTGTGTACAGACAATGGTGCGTCCCTCTTTCGCCAATTGACTCAATAGGCGTATGCATTGTGCAGCTGTTACCTCATCAAACCGCTGGTTGGTTCGTCGAGGAAAAAGAATATTTTGGGTTCATAACCAATTCGAGCGCGATTGAAGCCGTTTTACGCTCGCCACCACTCAACTTTTCAGCGTAGACATTGCGCCGATGGTTCAAGTGAAGATTTTCAAGTATTTCTGTAATGATTTCTGCTTTGCGCTTGCAACGCGGCAACTTAAGATTGCAGCTGAGTGTCATTAGCTCTTCAACGCTGAGTAGTGTTTGATGATTGTCCTCTTGTGTGATGTAACAGGAACCTTTGCGCTCAATTTTAATGTGACCCTTAACGTCTGATGTGCTGCAAGTAGTATGGAAAAAATAATTTTTGTCAATTGAAATAAGTTGAAGTTTCAAAGTCGTTACAAAAAACCTCTCTGCAGTAATCTGCAATGTGTTGCGTTGAAAAAAATAATTAAGGAGATGGAAAATCGTAAACGAGATTTACTATCATGTAGTGCCTTCTAGTAGACGGCTACAGTAAACATTTTTGCTGAGCTTTCTCTTGACCTTCGCGCATCGGCGTAAAAATTGAAAAAGACAATGGCAGTTTGAATTCTACTCTTAAAAACTGCGTACGTCGCGTCGCTGCCCTCAAGTCACATGCACTGGGCATGAGACTGTCGGCGTGATGGATGTATTGTTCGCTCATTCCAGATAACAAGCGAAATCAC
This sequence comes from Bactrocera neohumeralis, assembly GCF_024586455.1. Taxonomy (NCBI): domain Eukaryota; kingdom Metazoa; phylum Arthropoda; class Insecta; order Diptera; family Tephritidae; genus Bactrocera; species Bactrocera neohumeralis. Next base: position 3,371 of record NW_026092165.1, on the reverse strand, counting down.
TTCAAACAATGCTTGCTGCTATTCGCCTAAACTGAAGGAAAGGAGCAATCTATGGCATTTTATGACCTTCGACGTAACATGTATTCAAATAGCAGACTTCACTCAGCGATCTTGCTCAGAAATAGCTAAAACTGTCCATTAAATAAAAAATGGTTTGAAATTTGTCGTTTTACAACAAAGCGAAAGACGGCCAAGAGCCTGTGCACCATGAGCCTATTCGTATGGAATTACCGAAAAAGCTGTTGCTATTTTGAACCAAAAGAACTGATCTTTCACCATGACAAAATATCTGACTCTCCTCAGACTCAGGTGCCGCCAACCGGTCAATAAAGCTGAAGAAGTTGGTCGAATGAGTACAAAAACTTGAATGTGTATCCCCATTCTTTCACTTCTTCTTTAGTCTTGGTCATTCTTTTACAATATTCTTTCATTATATTCAAATTATTAACTTCTTAACTAGCAAATACCTAGCGTCAATATGCCGTTAAGTTAATCAATAAGTATCACTTATGTATGTCACTTTGTGGAAAAGTTCACGGTTGTTTAACAGTTTATTTGCTGAATTAATAATAAAATTTATATTTTTATGCGAATTTTGTGAGCCATACTCCCATAAACTAAAATTTTAAATGAAGAAAACAAAAAATAAGTGTCTAGAACCAGTTGTATTAAGAAATTTTTGGCGAATAATACAAAAACACAATTATGCTTTCCTATATGCCAACATACAAATAGCCACAATTATTAACAAAAAGTTGCAAGTCACGGAAGTCTTAAAAACATGTGTATAGATGAACATTTTTGTACATAGCGCCGAGATACGAGTTCAGCTATTCTGTCATCATAATCAAACATAAATTCAATATCCGCTAAAAAACATCAATTAAGCAGAAATTTTAAAAACAAAAACGAAAATAAAAATTGATTTCTTTAATTTCTGCCCCGTTTCTTGGTGAGACTGACTTTGCCTTTTTTGCCTCGCACCTTCCCCCTTTTAAATTTCCCCTTTAGGGTTTTTAAAAAAATGTTTGCAAAAATTTATCATCTTTTTTTATTTTGCTATTGGTTCTTTTTATTTTCCCCTTCCCCATTGGTTCCTTTAAAAATTTTCAAAAACAAACTTATGTTAAAAATTTTAAATTCTATAAAAAGTATAAATACATTCATGTTTTATGTTTTATATGTATACATAATTTGTATATGAAAACCAGAAAAAAGCATTAAACCCCTCTTTCCCGGAAAAGGAATTTTTAATTCCGACAATTGACCTTAAACTCCCTGAAAAACCCGCGCAATATTTGACGAGTTCCAGTGACGGTAACTGAAAAAAACATATTAAATTAATTTGATATACAAACAGTGCATTATACATATGACAATTATCATAATATATTATAAATAAATGCAAATACACAATAGGGTTCACTTTCAGTAACGAATATGTGTGTAATACTGTTTGAATAAGACTCTTCAAATATTCATATATTCATTTTAAATTACCATCTGATTAGGTAGGTAGGTAGGAGTGCCGCCCTATCGGGCTCAATTAACACTTGATGTGCCATTTTGATGCACTGTTCGTAGAACCTCCTGTATCTGCTATTACGTTTCCACATTCTCTTTCCAAACCATTTGGGGTTTCGATGAAACTTCTTATGTCCGATATGCTTTTGGTGGAAATCCATTCAAGGTTTGGTGCTAGATCGATTCCCAGTGTGTTGTCGGATCTGTGCTAGAGCTGGGCATTCGCGAAGAAAGTGGAAGATTGTTTCTTGTTCCCTGCCTCTCCACAGTCACGGCAGATGTCGTTGTAGGGCATACCCATTTTGGATGCGTGTTCCCCAAATGGCAGTGTCCTGTTGTGGTGAGCATTTTCTCTGTAAATACTTTTTCCCTTTTTATATTTAATAAGTCGTTTTTCTTTTTCCCCCTTTTATGTTTTATAATTTTTTGGTTCAACGCATTTTTTGATGTTTTTCCCCCTGTTATTTTCCAGCAATTTTTCTATTGATATTTCCCTTTTTTTGATCCCCGGGAAATTGGTATTATCTCCCCCTCAGATTCGTTGGAAAACTCCTGCCTTTGCTAACTTTTTCGGGGTTTTTTCCAAAAAAAATTTTTCCCGGGGGAACCCTCAAGTTTAATTTTGGGTTTTTCTTTTATTGCCAATTGCTCTCTTGCAGTTGTGTACTGTGCTGGAGTTTGTCTGGTGAAGAAAAGGCCAGGGCGCCGCCTGACAATCCAAAAATATGGGTTTTTTTTGTTTTTTATTTGGTTTTTTTAATGGAAACTTGCAGGCCCCCCTTCCCCGGGACTTCCCGCTTGGAAGGTGCTGGCCCAGTTCAGTAGACGTATAGAAGATATGCCAAGATCAGAGGAAAAATACCCCCGTGCCTACTCCATAGTCCATTTTCTTGGACCCGTCAGTATCGGGCTGAGATGGTATCCTTCTCTTCTGGCTGAGCCTCTTCTCCACTCTCTAAATCTGAATGGTATCCTTACCTGGAAGTGTCTATTGAAATCCAGCTTTGGGGAGAATGTGATCTGATTTATTAATGGTGGCTTGTTTTTAGGATTACAGCTATGTCCATAGTTCTGCTGGTTCCAAGCCTCCCAATTCTTTTATTCTTGTCGCCCGCAATAGCTGCTGTTTTTGAATAAAAATGTCCATTGGTAGTTGATGCAGGATCACGTTGAGCATCAGTTGACATGTCACGATTGCTGATAACACCCGCATGCTGCTCTTTGTATGCCATTTAATTTTTTAATGTTGTATTGCTTGTTTAGCGCTGGCCACCATACCAGAGCTCCATATATACCATCTGATTAAGTTTGACCCGGGCGCAACGTCTTGGGGGGCGACGAAACGATCTTCGCTGTTTTTAATATTCCAAAAAACCCATTTTTTTTAAAAATTTTTATAAAAAATAAAAAGTTGTACACTCAACAATGAAATAATCCCGAATTTAAAAATGAAAAAAATTAATTTTTTCTCAATCACTTCCCGTCTTTGGGTTTGTCTTTTTCTTTTTAATTTCATCTTTTTTTTAAAAATATCCTTTGGAATTTAAAAATGTACTTTTCATTTTTTCTGTGACGTGTCACACTCCAAGGTTCCTTTCCCTTTGGGAAAGTAACAAATACTTTTTTTCTCAAATTTTTAAAAATGATATTTAGAAACCCCCCAATTTTAGGCAAAAAAATTTTTGAAAATTGTGTCCAAAAATGGTTTACAAAGATACAGGGGAAAAAAAAGGGTTTTTTTTTATTTTTCTTTTTTAATAAAATTCTTTTTAAATTTATATCAAAATCCCCCAAAAAACCCTATTGTTTAAATTTTTTGGGAAATTCAAAATTTCGTGCCCGGTTTT
>NW_026092164.1:0-8338 GCF_024586455.1 Bactrocera neohumeralis | reverse complement strand
CGTGGTATGATGATGCAGGTTGTGCTGAATGTTGTATTGTATGCTGAATGTTGTGCTGTGTGCTAAATGTTGTGTTGTGTGATGAATGTGAGTGGGGTGATGAATGTGGTGTGGGGTAATGAATGTTGCGTGGAGAGGCGAGATGCTATGAAGTCACCTAAACATCCTGGCCCCCCTAGGCGAATTAATTGCCTAGAAGTCGCTGCAGTTTCTGTAGGGTGCTCACTACAGCGCTGAAACCCGTCGCCTTTCGCTGGTTACGATGATGATGATGTGGTGGTGTCTGCGAACGTGCACCTCGGGACTGCGTAGAGCGATGGGCTCTTCGGCGTTGAACGTGATTCCCATGCTGATGGTGCCGCTGTTGACCATGCCGGTGACTGGCGTGCGTTGACGGAACCGAGCGTCGAGGAAAGCGGTGAAATAGTGTATGATGCGGTCGGTGGCAGTACTGACACGACACGTCGGACATGCACTCCAACGTAGCGTGCGTGTCTGCCAAGCATGTCATGCAGTGGCCGTGGGCTCTAGCGATCTGTTGGCGCTGAGCGGGCGTCATCGTCTTGAAAATTGTGCACTTCTTTAGGGCATGGGGTCGATGGCATAGGCTGCATCGTGGCGGTACATACCCCTCGAACTGCTCCTCACCCGCTTCCATTACTTGTTGACCGGATGATTGGCTGGGCGGGCTTGTGCCTTGTTGCCTCCTTGGTGCAGCGATGGGTGCAGCGGATGCTGCATTTGCAGTAATTGCGGACCTCACCGACTGGGGGTTATTGCGAGTTTCTTCTACGTCCATTTCTAGTGGAATAGGAATATGTATATTAAACATGGTTTTGCTAGTAGTATGAAGTATGCTACTCATTATATATATGTGTATACTATATATATATGTATATGTATTTATGTAGTTGTATGCTACTTTTATTTATATGTATTATATATTATTTATATATGGATTTTGTTGTTTATTATTAATCGCGTTCATTATGTTTTTGGGTTGTACGTACGGATTGTAAAACGGTGTATTTTTAATTAATTATTGGTTGATTTTATGTGATCGGTTCTTCGGTATTTGGAAGAAAACACAATTTTACTAGTGGTCGAGTTAGTAGGCCAGTCTGTGTTCGCACATCTACTACTCTTTTATGACCATCTCGTCCCCGATGTATTTTTCAATGCGACCCAGTCGCCATTCGGTTAAAGGCATTACTCCTGAATGACGATTCCGCCAATGTACTGGGTTCCTTTGTATAGACTGTTAATCCATCGATATCTCTTTTATGGAGATCTTTAAGATAAAAAACCTTCCATCTGTGGCTGAATTCATGATGGAGAATTTTTTTCTTCCCCATCGATTTATTAAAAGTGAGTGAGTCTCCGTCGTCTCAGGTATGGCGAGAAGATGAGCTCCTCTGATTTTACATGTATTTCGATTCCGTATTGTTCCGTTTTTTGTTTTTTAATCCTAGCACACTGCGCTCTTTTGGCTTGATTGCTATTTTGTTTGTTTTATTTTTTGCTTTTTACTTGAACGTACTTAGTTTTGTATTGTAAGCGTATTTATCTTGTATATATTGAAATTCACCGCAATGTTTTTTTTTGTTTGTAAACTCAAATAAAATGCGACTACTCTTATTGGTTCCAAAATTATAGTTTTAAAGTGGCAATCTTTTATGTGTGCATTTATTGTGTTACTGAGGATTTGCTTTGTTTTTTTACTGGAGATTAGAATTTTGTCACCATACTTTGGCACATTTATATACTTATGTTCTTTTTTCAGCACTTTGTCACTGTTTATACCAGAGGTAAATTGTTTCTGTTTTGGTTTTGTGTTTTTACTTTATTTACCAGAATTTGCCTAAACATTTTCTATATATCTCCGTTGAAAACGTATTTAAACATACGCCAATTTAGTATAAGTAACATGAGATCAGGTTGTAATGTTGGCCCAGTATATAGTACGTCGTTGAATGATTTGCGTGAGCTCGTACACTTTGAGGCATTGGAAACCACTCGTATGATAGTTGAGATCTGCTACTATGAGATATGAGCATTTTCCCATTGTTTTTTATTTACTTCATAGCTTAGAAGCAAATTTGTGAGTTGCGGTAGAACGATGGCTTGTGCATTTATTTTTATATTAGCGTTTGGGAAGACTATGGTGATTGGGAAAATTTTATTTGAATTTTGTTTAGTTCTTCCGCCCATTCCCAAAATTTGAAAATTTGAATTTTACACTGGCAATTTTAGCCGATTTTGAGCCTTAGATGAATAAAAAATCTTTAAGAGCCTCGATCTATTAATGCTCTTAATTTGAAAACTCTGGTACGTCGATGACCGTAGACGCAATTTCTCTTTCAATTTTCGAAAGAGCAGCTTGATGCTTTAAAAACTAGAATGGGATCAGCAATATGAGTGCGTGGCGAATAACCCGAGCGAATTGTGCCAACGTCGTTTTCCCCAGTTGAAAATTTGTTTTCAATGCGCAACCGACTCGGCATATAATTTATACAATGATCCGTATATACATATGTATTTGGGTTTCACAGTCTTTACTACATAAGTACATAAGTATGTAAGGTTAAAATTTACCTATGTATTTGATGATGCTTCCATAAAATCATTAAAAATATATAATAGAGTAAAGTTTGTATTACCCAAATAATTAATATAAGCTTAATGTAATTAGTTTTAAATTTAATTTAACATTAAAAGTTTTGATATCATCTTATAAGATCTAGCGGTCGCACATGTGCTCATATACATACATATACATATGTAATTATGTGTGCATATAAACAAATATGACAGACCATACGCATAATGTTTGTAAATTTGTCTACAACATACTTATGTATGTAATATGTACACTCAATGCTTCATGCGAAGTCTCCGTTGACACGGACAACCAATGGCGAAGCTCATTTTTTTTTGCTTTCATGTCAAAGAGTTAATGTGTCGAAAGAATGATAGCACAGCCAGTGAAAAACGTAGAATCGCGGCTCGTGTCAGCTGCCACGACCAATCTTATGGGCGCGCAGTGTAACTGAACAGTGAAAAACGCTACTCCCTTCTCTCTTTGACGTGGGATGACGTGAGAATTCACGACATTTGGATTTTTGCCGTGGAAACGTGTCAGCTGATTGCTCTCTCACAGGGTGCAGGGTTGCCACTATCGATACACTGTAGTAATTGTCAACTTTTATAATTCAATCTGTTCAATATGTTTCAATATGTTTGAAATTTTCATAAAATAACTCAAAATCAGAGTCGAATGCTATTATTTATAAATATGTAAACTATTTTTAATAGTTTGTTTTCAGTTTTGATATTTCATATTATAAAAAATTGTAATTCAAAACATAGATGTGTACAAAACTATATATGCATATTGGGTAATGGCAACATTGTTCAAATGTAAACAAACAAAGATGGCTTATTTCTGCGTTTTTACCACGTTTTTCAGTGCGCACACATTTTGCCGATGAGGAAGGAAAAGGAAGGAAGGCAGTAGCGTTTTTCACTGGCTGTGCTATGCCGCGACGACAAAGGTTCACAACATTGTTTTGTTGGTAGAAAATCCGAGCTATGACGAAAACACAAACGGACGATCGCCAATTGCCACTGCTTCCCTTGTCGCTGTAACAGCTTCTGCAACAAACCAGACAAATACAGTCAATACTTGTTAGTGCCACAATCAAAGATACAGATTTTTGTGGTTTGTTAAAAATAAACATATAATATGGCACATAAGCGAGGGTTCGGATACTTAATCGAGTGGTACTTAAAACAACAATTTCGATGTATTTTAAAAAACAAACCGAGAGATGCAGCAAGATATAGGCAGTTAAGAGGGATGAGTTTCATTTAAGCGGAGTACTACTTAACCGGGATCCACTGTACACATAAATATGAGGAATATTAAATATTTTCTTTGATACATTTCTTTACTTGAAAATCGACAAATAAACTATGTCGTCAATTTTATTCTAATATATTTGAATACTTATATTTGCGGGGTTGTCACTTTTTCCTACTCATACAAATATCAGGAATTGTTAAATTTATGATTTTTAGCTTTTGCCACCATCGCGAAAATACGCTTGTAGGCAAAGACATGCTCGAGGAGATGTAATGGTATTTGTTTTTATGAATGGAGCAAGTTTGCCTGTTGAAAGTGCGCTTGCGTTTATGAATGAAAATATTGTTGTTAGGTGTTTTTCCACAAATTTGGGCATCGACTGGTTGGCTGCCATATTGACTTGTAACGCTGCTGACGCTATTTGAAACCAAAGTGGTTTTTGTAGAACAATATTTGTAATTTTTGCGGGTGACATACATATCTATATGTGAACGCATATATGTAAGTATGTATGTTGTGTATGCATTATTTGTGTGGGAATTGCATACGCACATATTTACATGTGTACGCATATAAATACATACATATATATGATGCTATTTGAAACGATTGTTGTTTTTGTAAAGCAAAGTGGGTGACATATTTACATGTTGTTTAAATAAGTTAAGCATCCCCCCACTCTACCTGGGAAAAACTGGCGCACCCTAGCAAGACAGCATAATACACCACATCCGATGGCACCGTACACTTACTTCATTACAGCTGATGACACCAACACAACTCACCATACCTATGCACCTACTCTTCAAAAAGGATGGACAGCAGGAAAGCAGATACAATTCGCTCTAAGCAATTCGCCACGCACTCATAGCTGATACCCATTCGTTTTTTATACATACTTTCGATTCCACATTGCGTCGCGTCGACACCAATTTTCGCATATTTGTATATACATATACATCGATAGACAACAATTCGGAGCGCTGACTGTTTTACGTATAATATTAGCTAATATCCTCATCCGCGAAAACTCGATCACCAACGTCATTGGAGTCTCGCCGATATTCAGTTAATTAACTTTATAAAATATTTGGTAACTGTGTAAATATCAATTTATTGTTATAAATAAAATCGTTACCAAAAGAAAACAAATGGCGTGTGCTCTCAATAAAATGTGTATTAATTTAATCATGGTCCTTCGAGCCTCAAAGACAGGCACTATAAACTAACATCCACATAAAATATGGATGCATAAAAATGCATATTATAACATTAAGAAAATCGAAAAGAGTGAAATAAAGTAAAAACACAAAACCAAAACAGAAACAATTTACCTATATTTAGCAGAATTGAGCATGTTCAGTGTCAAATGAGAAAAAATAATGCTAATTTCAATGCAAAGCAATGTACGATTCGTTTGTTTTCTATGCGCAACCGACTCGGCATATAATTTATACAATGATCCGTGTATACATATGTATTTGGTATCAAAGCATATACTACATAAGTACATAAGTATGTAAGTGTTAAAATTTACCTATGTATTTGATGATGCTTCCATAAAATCATTAAAAATATACATATAATAGAGTAAAGTTTGTATTATTACCCAAATAATTAATACACATAAGTTTGGGGTAATTAGTTTTAAATGTATACATTTTGTGGGAAAAGGCTTGTTCGGGGAGCTTTTATGAATGAAGCGAGTTTGATTGTTGAAAGTGCGCTTGCGTTCATTAATGAAATCGTTCTTGATGTAAGATTTACTACATTTAGCTGCTATATTGACTTGTGACGTCGCTGATGCTATTTCAGACATTTGTTGTTTTTGTAGAACAATATTTGTAATTTTTGCGGGTGACATACATATCTACATCTGAACACATACAAGTATGTAGTTTTGTGTATGCGTTATTTGTGTACCAATGTCATACGCACATATTTATGTATGTACATATGAGCAGCGAGCACATGTTATTATTGATAAGTGATAATATGGTTTGAATTCGCGAAAGCGAACATAAACACATTAATTCTTTCAAATCAATTTCATCCCCTTCAAAGTAATCCCCTCCCGATGCAATACACATATACCAACGGATTTTCCAATCTTCGAAACACTGATTGTAGTCACTTTCCGGGATGGCCTTCAGTTCCGTCTTCGCTGCGGCTTGAATCTCTATAGTATAAAAACGTTGTCCCCGGAGCGGTCCTTTGAGCTTGGTGAACCGCCAGAAGTCGCACGGCGCCAGATCAGGTGAATACGGTGGTTGCGGAACGATATGGGTAGAGTTTTTGGCGAAATGATCACGAATTACGAGGGCAGTAGGATGGTGCATTATCGTGGTTTAAAAACCAAGAATTGTCTTTCCACAATTCCGGCCTTTTTAGGCGGATAGCGTTACGCAAACGACGCATAACGTTCAAATAATATTCCTTGTTGACTGTTTGACCAGTTGGAAGGAATTCATAATGCACAACACCACGATAATCGAAGAAAACAGTCAACATGACCTTGATTTTTGAGCGACTTTGTCGCGATTTTTTTGGTCTCGGCTCTCTTTTTGCACGATATTCGCTCGATTGATCGGTTGTTTCGGAGTCGTAAGCATACATCCAAGTCTCATCGCCAGTTATAATGCGTTTCATGACACCCTACGACACGTATCTCAAACACCAATGAATATTTTGACATAAAATTTGACATAAATATGACTAACAGTACTACCAACCTAAAAAAAAATAATTCTGCAAATCTTTCGACGCGCGCGGTTTAAATTCAAATGTCAGCTTATTTTTAGGGCACAGTAGTATGAGGTCATGACACGTGAATATACATACATAAGTTTTGAATGATAAAATATACGATTAATGTTCATTTATCACTATTGTAATATAATTCAGTTTTTAAATAATATTATGATAGTTTGTTATATAATTATGTAAGTAGGAATATATCAAATATAAAAAATAATTAATAAAAGGCTTTATTTTCACATTAACTACGAACATTGCTCTGAAAAAGTAATTTAATTTAAATGTATTCAATTGCACATGTACTCATTGATATGTATGCACAAAAAGAATTCATACGAATACACATGTTTGCATATAAACGTATAAAAATATAAGCAAAAGAGCGAACATACGTCTGTTAAAGCAATATATGTGACCTGGTCTACGGAAAGGGGGCTTAGGTGTCAAAAAAAAGAGAACAATTAATGAGATAACGAGAAACTGAGGATTATTTTTAACAGCTTTTCCCAGAAAACTAGTTTTCGCACGTTAGCTCCCTTCTCGTAGACCAGGTCACATATAGTTTTGAGCATAATTTTTATTCCACGCTCAGCTCTGTTCAAGCGAAAATGTTAAAATTTCTCCTGCCGAGCTGGCAGTGGTGAAACACCTCCATCTCGACCGAGTTAGCGAAAAATATTTTTACGTTCTTCGCGCCGTGAACCTTCTCCATGATAGACGTTCTCTGTAGATAGTAAAGAACACAAATTGTTGAAAATATACAAACTGATATGGTTAAAAACGCGAAAGTCAGTTAGTGAATAATAAGGTAGACGCTAATTCATCTGAATATGAAATGAAATGTGTTAAACAGATGAAACAGAGCAGCGTGAAATATCGAATGAAATGTGTTAAACAGATGAAACAGAGCAGCGTGAAATATCGAAAATTTCGTATATACAGGCTGTTGATTGCCTCACAAATAACGACCTGACATCCGTTTTACGGTTAATCTACTGAGCCGTTTTTCTAAAATCCTAGGAAAAGCGCACTGGGTGCGGCAAAACATGCAATGCGTTCTAAAAGGTATATTGACAGCGGTATTGGTGTAGCAGAGAAGTAAATGATCTCACCTGATACTGTGACGTAAGATTGGGCTAGAGCAGTGTTGCGCACTCCTCAATACTACTACATTTTACGTTTGCGCTGCAAAAACATTGCTATAGATTTTCGCTGCCGTGTACGCTGAACAAATTTCTACTGTATTTTTTTTTTTATTTACATTCAGGGAAAAAAAATATTGGCAAATTTGGAAAAAATATCAGAAATGTTTATTGAATTCTTTTTGTGTAATACTTGAAAATTTATAAAGTCGTTGACTAAATGGCTCGTTTCGATAATACATCATCAATATTGATTTCCCCTTTATACTCCTTAATGCGTAGAAGATCGGTAAGATGTTGGTCAGAAAGCGTGTTGTTTTGTAACACAATAAGCATTGCGCTTCCCCTTCATCAGTTTCAATAAAAATATAATTTTCTTGCTATTCGCTTGAAAACATTTTAAAAATTCGAGGTGTTTCTGTCAGTGTATTTAAAAAAAATGCGCGATGCGATGTTGCTTGCTCAACAGAAACTAAATGCCGATTCTTTGTGTTGACCTAGCGTACGTGTTCAGCCGCTTTCGTGTGAGGTGATATTTTTCGCAGGCAGATCATCAAAAACGCGTGTTTGGATT
>NW_026092163.1:0-7984 GCF_024586455.1 Bactrocera neohumeralis | reverse complement strand
TTTTATTCCCTTCTTAAACCTTTGACATAAGCACAATTTTTTTCATTTTTGACGAATGGACTGTTACTATGTAGTTACACATATTAGTTTCAATGAGAATTACGAATTTATTTTCTATAAATATCGACAATGCCAACAGGAATGTCAAATAGACATTCTTATTTTCGCCTTAAAACGACAACGGGAATAGGACCGATAAATGTTTATCTGCTTACTGGTATTTTATCTGCTTTTTGGTATTTTAGTCAATCCCACCGGAAGAGGACTGAAACCGTAATACCAAAAATATGGCGTTTGACAACACTGAAAAGGAAATATATTGTCGAGCTTTACTGCCGTCCTACATATAAGCGCCAGCGTCTGATTACTATCAAAATCTCCTCTTTAGTCATGGATATTGTATGGCGCATACGTTTATATACGTAACGGTAACGCTGAATATTGAAAGTGAATGCGAGACTATTCTCCACAGAAATTCGGTTCCACGTAACTGGCCAGTGACAAATTAAACTGATTGAACAGTAAATGATGTCATATAGTTAACATATTAAGTGCAGAAGACTTTCAATAGGAACTATCTTACTCTTCTTCTTTACCGGGCATAGACACCGCTTACGTGATTATAGCCGAGTTAAAAACATGGCGCCAGTCGTTTTCTTTTTCGCTATGTGGCACCAATTGGATATACCAAGCTAGGTCCTTATCCACCTCGGTCCTTCCAACGGAATGAAGGTCTTCCTCTTCGTCTGCTTCTCCCGGCGGGGTACCGCGTCGAACACTTTCAGAGCTGGAGTGTTTTCGTCCATCCGGACAACATGACCCAGCCAGCGTAGCCGCTGTCTTTTAATTCGCTGAACTATGTCAATGTCGTCTTATATTTTACACAGCTTATCGTTCCATCGGATGCGATATTCGCCGTTGCCAATGCGCAAAGGACCATAAATCTTTCGCAGAAACTTTCTCTCGAAAACTCGCAACGTCGACTCATCAGTTGTTGTCATCGTCCAAGCCTCTGCACCATATAGCAGGACGAGAATAATGAGTGACTTATAGAGTTTGGTTTTTGTTTGTCGAGAGAGGACTTTACTTCTCAATTATCTACTCAGTCCGAAGTAGCACCTGTAGGCAAGAGTAATCCATCGTCCCCGCCGCTTTGTCGTTCTTCAGACAGGTAATTGCTATTCGAACTTCTTCATAATCAGGCATTGGAACGTCTGCTCTATCGCCATCGATTAGGGAATCGGATTCGCCTTCTCCTGGCGTTGTACTTTCACTGCCATTCAGCAGGCTAGAAAGTGTCCCCTCCATAATTTTAGTATGCTTTGGGCATCGATCACTAGATCACCTGGGGGGTTCTACAAGATTATGTTTCGGTCTTTAAACCTTCTGTTAGTCGCCGCATATTTTTGTAGAACTTTCAAGCATTACCCTAGTCGGTAGCGTGTCAAGTTTTTCTGTCTGCAAATGCGTTTCGCTTCCCTTTTCAACTCTCGGTATCTATCCCATCCCGCACGTGCTGTGGTCAATCGTAACGTTGCGAGGGTAGGCAGTCTGTTTTCCACTCAGGACACGGCACTCTTCGTCGCATTCTCTTTGCATTTCTGAAAACAATGGTGTCGGTTGTAGCTGTACGTAAAAACAAAGGAGTTAGAAATGCCGTCCCGCAATTCCTTTATACCGAGTTGTTGACGAATGCTCTCAGAGAGCAGGAGTGCAAGCCGAGTAGAAAATCGTTCGGCTGTCTGTTGTGATTACAGCTTCTCGACGTCGAACTTTCCTTGTGTTTGTTGCCGTGCGTTTTTTGCTCCGCAGAAGAGTGTGCATATCTTGGCTGCAACAAGATGGTGGTCCGAGTCGATGTTAGGACCTCGGAGTGTACGTACGTCTAAACACTGAGACGTGTCTTCCGTCTATCACAACATGATCGATCTGGTTGTTGGTTTTTCGATCCGGAGACAGCCAGGTAGCTGATATATTTTCTTATGCTGGAATCAGATAACCATATTTCGGGCCCCGGCAAAGTCGATCAGCCTCAACCCATTTGGGATGTTGTCGTGGAGGCTGAATTTACTGACTGTAGTGCCAAAGATACCTTCTTTGCCTACCTTGGCATTGTTGAAGTCGCCAAACGCGATTTTATATCGAAGCGGGGGCAGCTCTCTTCAGGTGCGCTCCAAGCGTTTATAGAAGACATCTTTGGTCATATCGTCCTTACCTTTCGTCGGGGGGTGGACGCAAATCAGCGATATGTTGAAGAACCTCGCTTTGATGCGGATTGTGGTTAGAGGTTCATCCTCCGGGGTGAATGACAGTACTGGCGACGGAGTCTCTCTCCCACCATGAATCCCACACCAAACTTGCTCCTTTTATATGGCCAATGTAAGAAATGCCGCAAGGACCTGCTACATCTCAGTCTTTGTCCTGTCCATGGTATTTTTTTTGACAGCGATGATGTCAGCCTTTATTTTCAAGAGGACATCAAACTAGCTGAGCAGCGGCACCTTCCCACCAAGGGACCGGACATTCCAGGTTCATGCCTAGGCTACAGAGATACTTGGTCAAAGACTGGAAGTCGTGAGCTACTTGAGCCATATGTACAATAATCGTTTCTGGCCACCCAAATGAGGGGCGATCAAAAAAAACTTTCCTCACTTGCGTGAACTTCACATAACTCCATCTTCCGACTATTTTACTGGTAGAGGTAAATATTCAAACATTTATAATTCCATTCGGCTTTATTCCCTAGTCGTTATCGTTTTTAAACGAATTAAGAATATGTATGTGGTATTCCTGTGTGTGTTATTGACATTTATCGAAAAATCGTATTCCCTATTTTAAAACGAGTATGCCAGAGATAAAGGCTGACTTCATAACGCAGTTCACAAATGCCTTTGCGCTTATTTATGGCAATGCCTTTAGTTCATTGTGCATGGCAACTCTTTCAATGCGCAACAGATGTCGAACTTGTGCATCGTTTTCGTTTTGATAGTTATGGTTTTTTTGGCGTTTGAAATGACGAAAATATTATGGTAAGTTAAATTTTTATACAAGAAATATTTTTAAGTTCACATAATATTATAATGATTGTTATATGATGAAAATCTATACTTTATAGCGAAAAGAAGTGGAGTCACGAGAGGAAGAAGCTCCTATAGAAGTACGTTTGCGACATGAACCAGAATTTAGTGCAAAAGAAGAAAAAAGGAATACAATTTTTGAACAAATAATGCGGAGATTCGGGATGTTGAAAGCACATTTCCATTTTCTAAAGATGAAGACTAGAAGTTTTATCAACATAATGGGCACGTATAAAAGAATCAAGAAACGTAACAACACATCGGTGAGTTCTACAAACTGGGAATTTTTACGATGCCTTTAGACGAGGTCTTCGGCAGCCGCAGTAGCGTTCTTGTGCCAAGTGAATGGTCGAAAGCTTTACTTCATAATTTAATAGAAGATTTAACAAGTGATGGCCCCCTTCGACACCGACCAATAGCCACTCGACAATGAACTCAGATGCGACACCTGCAGATATCACAGCTCCAAGGTGTTTAACAAACGAAAACGTTGCGGAATTCTGGATTTTTGAATAAAGAATCTGAGGCAGATGCTGTGCTATGAAGAAACTGCTGGACTGGAGACAGAAAAATTGCGGTGGGAAAAGAGAAATGGCAGCTGAGTTAAAGGAAATTGCACCTTATTCCAGAGAATTGTAGAAAATTCACAATAATTCTTAATTTGTTTACTCTAATAGGCTGAAGTCTTTTTTAAGTTGAATTAAACCAAATATCAATGCAATAAATTTATTGTTATTACATTGAATTCAATAAAACATGTTAAAAACAAAATGCTCTTAACTTATAATTTAATTGATAAAGGTACATATGTACGTACTAGGCTGATAATAAAGTTTAGCCAATGCATCTCCTTTCTTTTGCATCTCTCGGTCCTGATAAAGTGGCTTCTTCGAGCGTTTCAAATTCGATGATGTTTGTTTTTCTTCTATTATTTCATCGGTATTGCCTTCATTACAAATAATGCATGAATTATCATACACGCCATTGTTAATTTTGGCATATATGGACGTTGAACTTCATTATATTTTAGTATTCTAAATTTCTTTTTTAAAATGCCAAATGCCTGTTCCACAACAACCCGAGTTGAGCTTAGAATTACATTATACTTTATTTGCATTGGTGTTAAGAATCCGTTATCACGATAAGGTACCATAATAAACTTTTCCAACGGATAACCTCCATCGCCCAAAAAATGGCAATTGGAATAAATATTAATTTCTTTATTAATTATGGCCTTCCTGATAGAAACTCATTTGCCATACCGATGCCGTCATGGCATGCACCAGGGCAACCAATAAATACATCTATGAATTTCATGCGACTGTCGACAGCCTTGCAAAAAGTATTCAACTTAAAATTATAAGTTAGGGTAAAACTGAAACATTTACTTGAGCAAGGATTGAGTATGTTTCTCTTTCAGTTACGATAACTGATTTCATCTTTGATTGGTTGTGAAATTGGAACATGTGTTCCATTAACGCACCCTAGAACAAAGGGGAATGAATTGAAGCGCAGAATGAAAATTCTTCCACTGATTTGCTTTTTGTTCAGCTTCAGTTTTCAAATTTTATAACATCTCCTTTAAGCGGGCAGATCATTTTTATTATTTTAACAAAAATTTATATGTGACCAATTGCTGCACCAAACGATCGCTGACGTCTCTAAAAGAGCAATTGTTGCCCAGCTTCAAAATAGTTATTTTATAATGATTTTTCCAATGAAATTCAATACGTCCTGTTGTGTGCGGAGGCCACCAAGGATTTATCATGCTCTGTAATATCTTTAATCAAAAATATGAAATATTTTTATAAATACAACATTTAGTAGCACATACCTTAAATGTGATCTTCGTCATACGAAAGTGCGAATAAAACACGTCATCTTGCATCATTTCGGTTTTGCAAAATTTGGGTTTTAGGAATCCTTCTTTTTGAATCGCGATTCATTAATAATCTAATATTTTAATATATTTTTAATTAACGTGGTGTTGCTTGTATTTTGTGTTTCAGCCAATGCTAAAGCGCGTTGCAAAACAAAAGCGCAGGATTACTGAAGATTCATTATTTAATGAAACACAACAAACGATGTTCCTCGATGAACCAATTTTTACGTTCATAAACGTTTAAAATGTCATCATTTGCCACAAAACAGTGTTGCCGTGAAGTATTGAGCTTTTGCTACGTAAACGCATCTGTTTGCAATGTTGCATTGTAAACTGCGTTTATGAAGTCAGCCAAAGAGATGCCTTTGTCACTAAAATGTGGGAACCGCTCACCTACCGAACTTTGACTGTTGACTGGATTGGGTCGATTTTGACGTTTTGCAATTAGAATGACTGGAACCACCAGATTGAAATTATACCAAAAACGTATGTGAACGAAGGGATTTGTTGCCGCCGTTCAAGATCGCTAATAAAAATTGTAAAACTATGAAAATCAAAGAAAATGCAAAATGTAAATAGATTTCATGAAACGTTTTGCTATTTGCTACATAGTAGAATTAATTTTCAATTACAAATGTTAAAAACATTTATTAATTAGAACTAAATAGCTTAATTCACCTTATTAAGCATTGAAAATCAAGGTCAATTGTTATTTTATAACTAAAGTCATAAAACAAGGATTTAGTAGTTTCGCCATATATTAAAGTCAATATATAATAATTTTGATCAATACATTAAATCTTTTAATTTAATGTAAAAATTCTTATTTTGTTCGATGCAGCCACAATGGAAATGTTATAAAAACGCTTATTTTGAGGCGCTCTCAATAATAATCACTTGTGAGGGGTGCCCGAAATTCATTTTATATCATTTTCTCCATAATCAGTTCGGGCAAAATAACAATTTTGAATGAATTTTTCGAAAGGAAGGGCGAAATCGCACGGTGAAGATAAGGTGAATACGGAAGTGGTTAAAGGTTAAATAGTCCTTCCAGAATGTTGGATCCCAAATGTTTCAGTCAAAATGCGATAAATCGATGTTTTAGAGATGTTCGACCATTTCCATGAATTTCAATGATGGTTTCGGCACAGTTTCGATTCAATTTCGTCCTTACGACCACTTTGGAAAACGTTACATTTCACTCGTGCGCTCTGCACGGATAGCAATCATCGCCATAAACTTGTTTCATCAATTGAACCGTTTCGGTAAAAGTTTTACCAATTTTAAAATAAAATTTAATGTTGGCTCTTTGTTCGAAGCTCATTTTCGCACCGATAACACAAATATACTGACACTTAAAACGCAATAATTTCACTTCCAATCAATGAAATGTCATGAAATTCACACTGGACAATCGATAACAAATTTTAACGCACCAATCGACATATAGATGGCGCCACCAGAGAGCGCCAGATTCAAGTCCTGTTTACTTTGGGATGCGTACCTTGAATTATTTTATTAACTTTTTGTTCACTTGTGCATGTATAATTTTCGTTGTGGCACTTTTTGTTGTTTCGTATTTACAATGTCTTCATACACTCTGACACTTCACTTTTGCAACATATGTAGATATGTATGTATGTATTCTCGCATTAAATTATTATTTTTATTTTTTATGTCCTTTTTAGGTTTTGTTTTTGTTTCTTTTATATGTTTAATTTTTATTTGTTTTCAGTTTACAAGACCGAAACTTAGAAAAGTATTAAATTAATTGTGTAAATTTTAATTTTTTTATTTCTTAAGCTTTTTGAGACAATGAAAATTACTTAAATAGGGATGACGATTATAAATTAAAAACTACCAATTGCCTATCTCTGAAAAGTAAAATTAAAATAGCCTGACAAATTAAACACGTTTGACTTTTGCGCATGCAACAAATAATTTTATTTTTGTACACGATTCATTCTCTTGCATTGCACTTCTCTAAGTGAAATGAACTGATTCGTGAAAGTATTAATAGGAAAATTTATATTTCGCATATTTTTATATTTGAAAATGAGATATTAATCGCATTTCCAAAAGTCCAACAACTCTTCCTTCGGTTTGCTATAGCCCTCGATTTGTTGATTACCATTTTTGTACATATTTTGAATTTAAAGTCTTTCCATGCATTAAATATAAATGTCATCTTCATAGATATCAAATGCTATTTTGTAAATTTTATTTACTTTACAACAACTGTATTCGTCACGATGAATATCAAATTAATATCCCTTCAAAAATATCGAAATTCAGTGGTGTTCGCAACACCAGTTCCACCGGGTATACTTACTTTTAACTTTTGATTATGTATCCTTTTGTTTGTGTTTAAAGTGAAAGATTTATAATTTGACAATAAAGGTAAAATTCAACAATTTTATTTTTATCCGAGCACCTCTTTAACAGAATGATATTTAAAAATATATTCACAATATTTTATATTTTTTTATTAAATATAATTTATTTTTATTTATATTACACAATTTGATATGGTTTCAAATATAATTTTGTATATATTTACACTGCTGTAGTGCACAACCACACGCACGACTGAAAAGCGGTTTTTCTAGTTTCGGATCACAAATTAAATTAAAGCGGATCAACCGTGGTAAACTGGCGAGACGTGCATATGGCCCATATCTTACGGGCGTAGAAAAACGAATTGGGGGCCACCCCTCAACTTATCCTTTTTGATCGGTTGGGTGGTGAAAACGAGGTATGGTGCGTGTGTAGTGTGGTTGGTTTGATGGTATCCCGCCCCAGGCGAATACCACCAGTTTGCCCTAGGAAGTCGCGCAGTTTCTGTAGGGTGCCTACCAGCGCTGAAACCCGTCGCCTTTCGCTGATTACGATGATGATGTGGTGGTGTTTGGTGAACGTGCCCTGGGGACTGCGTGCAGAGCCAAGGGCTCTTCGGCGTTGAACGTAATTCCCGACTAATGGTGCTGCTGTTCACGCTACCGGTGACTGGCGTGCGTTGATGAAC
>NW_026092162.1:0-7134 GCF_024586455.1 Bactrocera neohumeralis | reverse complement strand
TTTTGGGGCCAATTTGGGTCTTTGGGTTTGGAAAGAAAAAATTTTAATTTTTACTTTTTTTAATTTTTGAGGGGTAAGCAAATACTCATTGTAGGATTTGCGTTTTCAATAGTCTGTATGTCAACACTAAAATCTTTTGGCAACCTGTTAAAATAGATTTGCAATATGCAGATCCCTTTTTCCGAAGAGATTTGTGTATATATTATTGAAGACTTCTTCTCGCAATAATGACCGAAAAGCAGATTTATGTCGATTTGTTCCATTTCTTTAAACAATTATTTCGAGTTGGGAAATTTTTTTTTTTTTCAAAAACTTTTTCCCCAAAAAATTGAAAAAATATGGTTTCATATACTTAAAATTAGAATCAGAAGCATGGATTCATAGTATTTTTTTTTTTTTTTTTAAATATATACACAGACGAACCTCAATTAAATGAAATGTTTGTTGAAAAATTGCCATTGAAAATGTGCTCTTCTATTGATTTTGAATTTTTGAGAAATCAGAAATGCCTACTAACAGCAACTGAAAAACATTCTTAATGAACACAGATTATATAAATGCCTTGTATCTTTTCAAATCCCAAGGGAAGCAGTTAGACGCTAAGTTCGATACCGAAATTAAGCAAATCGTGAGTTTTGTAGCCGTTGGGTAAATGACATCGTGGGGCAATGCACCTCCTTTCTATAAGCCCATAAATTAAAATACACATTTTAATAAATATTAAATTGGAAAAAGTATCAAGGTTGATAAATTTTTTTTACAGTTAATTACGGTTCCCATTTCCATTACTACAAAATTGTATAATATAAATATGTAAAAATATGTACGTATATGGATATGTATATTATGAATGAATAGTACGTTTTATGTTATAAATTGTATTGAAAATCACTTTTCCCCTTTCCCTTCTAAAGTCCGAGGAAGTTCTCAGTCTTTCCCCTTTTTTGCTTGCCTGATTGAACATCATTTGATGAAACTAAATTTTGCCCTTGGCTCGTCCAAACAGAGTTACTATATTTATGCACATACACTTATGATGTGAATACATTTTCATATGTATGTATATGTATATAACATATGCAATATTGGTATATGTATGTATGTATTTTTGAAAATGCATTCTCCGCCTGAATATAGTCAAATTATTTATGCAACTGTGGGACATTTACTCGAGTAAGGGTTTTAAATTTTAAAAGCCTTCCCAAAAATTTAAAAGCCACTTACAAATGACAAGAAAAAGCATTAAATGTCAAATGGGGCAGACCAATTTAACAATTCGTTTCGTGTTTTCCGGCCTTTTTCGAGTTTTTACACTCATTCATCTTTCTCGAACTTACCCGGCGAACTTCGCCCCCCATTGTGATATTGACAAGAGAATTGGGAAAAAAATATTTAATCCATGAAACAATTCGGAAATGACAATGACGTTGCTGGCAATAAATAAAAATGTTCTGTACACACACATACATATACATACATATTTTGTACATATATATTCGTGTGGAGCCCCTTTTTAAATAGTTCCTGATGGATACAATTTAAATAATTTTAATATTTGTTGGAAATTAATTTAAAATTTTTTGTAAATTTTTTTGGGGATTTTAGATATTGATGGTATATCTAGCAATATTGCTTCCTACTAAAAAAAATTATGAATACGTCAATTCACTTCACTTCACTAGCACTCATTTCAGTCAACCTAAAAAAAGTTTTTTTACCAGTAACTTAGGTTTTAAATTTAAAAATACAGATCCTGACATTAACTTCTCTCGTGATGTGTAAAAAGACCAAATTGTTTAGGCCATCTCTATACATAATATTGATATACAGCTGATCTTCCAACAGCTAATAACATATTGACTTCAACTTTTGCGGATGCGGATGACACAGCTTTTTGGGAAAAAACAAATGCCACATAATAGCATCAAAAATATTAGCGGAGACTTGAGTTCGTCGAAGAATGGCTAGCAACTGGCGTATAAATGTGAAAAAGCAAAAAGGGGAAGAAGGGGTTTCATTTTTGCCTTTGAAAAAATTGGTCCCAGTAAAAAAGAACTATATTTTAGTACCCCAAGCGTATGAAGTAACTTATCTTGGTATTCACCTAGATAGAAGACTTACGTGGAGAAAACATATATCTAGTAAAATAACCTGCATGAAGATAAGAGCTGACCACAAAGTGCTTTTATATTATATAATGCGGTCATAAAGCCGACTTGGATGTATGGCATTTAACTGTGTGGTACGACCTGTGCAACTAATATTGATATAATACAAAGGTTCTAATCAAAAATGCTTAGAACAATAAAACGTGTTCACCATGGTACATGCGAATAAAAAATATCCATAAAGACCTTGCTATTTCTATGGTAAAAAAAAAGAAGTAGAAGACAGCAGAATTAACCCGAATCCCCAAAAACCCCTTTTGGGGCCTAAGTTTTGGTATTTTCCCCGTGATCAAACACGCCTTAAAAAAAAAAAATAAGCCTACGTACTAAGCAGCAATTATCCCCAAAAAAAATCTCAATCATTTGCTTTTTCTAGTTTTTAAATAGATTTACGATTTTATAACTTATTGTTGGGCTTTTAAACCAAAAAGCAGACCAATAAAAAAAAGATTTTGGAAAATAAAAAAAGCCAAAATATTTCTTTAAATTGAGAAGTTATTCTCAATCAGCTGTTTCGACTTTGTCAGAAAGCCTTGACATGTAATGAAAAACCCTTTTAGGCCCGGGTTTGTTTTAAAACGGTGTAAATATTTACAGCTTTCTTTCATAAATTGTAAATGCCCGTTTTCAATTTTTTTTTAATAATTTCGGGTAGAATGTTTATGGGGGCGAATATGATTTTTAACACAAAAAATATTTTTTAAAAAATTTTTTGGGTGAAAAAATGTTTCCCCCCAAACTGGTAGAGCCTTTTTAACTTCTGGACTTTCAACTCCTGGGCGACTTTAGCGTTCGAACTGGTTTTTGAGCAGAATTAGCTCTATAAAAATTTGGTAGAAACCTTTTGGGTGGTGGTTGCGGAATTCTGACGGAGCGTTCAATGGTTGGGGCTCATCAGCATTTGGGTGCACTAAGGTCCACTCCAACCATAGCACTTAAGCCATTTGAACATTGGCCCGTAAAACGTCGAAAAAGGCTGCGAAAGTGGCTATCAGAAAGACAATCGGGGGCTTAAAAAATATTTTTTAAACACTCGGGGTCCTCCCACACTTTAACTTCATACCGAATCATTTTGACCATGAAGTCGACGAACTGAACACTGGCGGCTTTTTTCTTGCCCAAAATGGGGGTTATGGGGAGAGGAAGCAATGGAAAGGGGAGGGGGAGCTTTTTATGAATGGGGGGCAAGGCTTGACGGAAGGTAGGTGAAATTGGGGTTTACCTTTTGGAGCCCCATCAACTCCAGCTTCAGACTTCCTGACTGTTGTAGTATCTTCCCAAACCGAGATTGTACTCATTAAGAAAGCAGCTCTGCTCCGGAGTAAAGCTTCCTTTTAGAAAAGTAAAACCCTTCACCAAACAGCAGAGGATGATACTACCTTTGAACTTATTTACAGTGCATTCAGGGTTGGTGGAAGAGTGCCCAATCTCGTTATCAATAGCATCGAGTCCATTGCGAAAACGCAGGGAATTGTAAAACTGATAAACCATCAAGGAAAGGCCCCCTTTGGAAAACCGCTATTGGTAAAACTTTACGTAACTAAAATTCTCAACGCTATGTTTTCGATCGTTCGGATCGCCCTTTAACTAGAATATAAAGTATTATAATTTCCTCACCAAGCTATGTCGACAGTTAGCTGAACTTCGGTCAATCGTCGTTTTATCATTTAACTTTTATTTCGGCTTTGTACTTTAAACGAAACCGCCTTACACTGTTCGGATTCGGGTAGGGAAATTTCCCTTTTAAATTGGGGTAAGAACACAAATTTGCTCTTTAACAAGCGAAGTGTCACACCTACCGTTAGACCTAATGAGGGGCGCGGGGGGGGAAATATGTACACGAACATGCTTAGCTTTCTATGTACACATGAAATACACCTATAAAAAAAATCACTTTTTAAAAATTTTCTTTAAATTAAAAATTTGTGACATTTATGGGTACTTAAGATACAGTTAAAAGGTTTTCGTTTTTTTAAAAAGGGGTTCACCGGGCCCCAAAAACTCACAATCGTTTATTTGTATTTTAAAGAAGAAGAAGAACTGCCGAATTATGTCACACCGAAGTACAATTTTGTTGTGTGTATATGCTTTGTACGCCGTCAAGTTTTGGGGATGCGATTAACGGCGGCCGGGGCCCCCACGCCCACAAAGGCAAAACACATTGAAACCCCATTATAATGTATGTTTGTGTACATGGTTAGTGGGCACAAGACACGCTAAGCTTTTTTGTCAACTACGCATGGGCAGTCCCGTTGCTTTCATACACATCCAACATATGTACATAATTATGCATAACGGCGATAGTCGACTTTGGGGACACAAAAGCTTTTCGTAGGTTAGAAATAAGCTATTTGTTGTTTTAAGGTAAAGCTCTGTTGCCTCGGTAATTTGTGTGTTTGTGTACACTTGTGCAGTGTGATGTTTCATTTTTTGAGTAAACAATGCATCGATTGCAATCGCAACATTAATCACCGTTGTTGTCCGAGAATCGCGGCTATTTGATGAGGTCGTTTATGGTAACTGGCGTGTAAAACTAAATACATAATTTTGTACATGCCTGTTTATGTTTGTGTGGGCAGGTCAGTGAATAAGGGCTTAAAAGCTTGCATTAAGGTTTTTCTTTAAAAGAAGTCAATCTATTGTTAGTGAACCGACTTCACATTTTGGCTTTGAAGAAGCAGAAAGTTACTGATCAACAGTACGACAAGAAGTCAAATTTTAAAATGGAGTAGCAAAAAAAAGTTTTTTAAAATTTTTTTTTATTTTTTATTCAATAAATTATTTTCATATTCAATTATTTTAAATTTAAGTTAATTTTTTTTTTTTTTAAAAATTTATTAAGAATAATTTTTAAATTTCTAATCCAAATAAGGGGTTCAAAAAATTTAAAAAGTAAACCCAAATACCGAAATGAACAATAAAAAAAACAATTTTGGTTCTTAATGTTTAATTAAAACAAAAAAATTTTGGGGAAATTTTAAAATTTTTTTTCTTTTTTAAAATTTTTTGTTCCGATTTTCCAACTGGGAAAACGAATTTAAAATTTATTATTGTTTATTTTAATTATTGTTAAATTAAAAAAAAATTTTCCTTTTTATTTTTGTTGGGTTGTTTTTAAACCCCGTTTTTATTGTGAAGAGGGAAGCGATACGCATTTGTAGACAGAAAAAGAAATGGGTCGAAAGGGTGAGTTTAAAGACCCTTTTTTCGGCCCACAGGGTAATGTTCGAAAATTCTAGGGAAAAATGGGGCGGCAACTGAAGGTTTCAAAAAACCCCCCCAAAGGTAATCTAGTGACCGATGCCCAGAGCAAAGGTTTAAAATTAAAAAAGGGAAAAACTTTTTTTCAACTGCGAAATGGCAGTTTAACCCCGTCATAACTTTAAAGTCGTAGAAATTTTGTCCATCTTTTGGGAAACCAGCATCAACACAAACAACAACGTTAGCCTCGAAACCCAAGCAGAATATCTCGCCAAAAGATGCTTTTTTGGACTAAGGAGGAATTGAGAAGTAAAGTCCTTCTGACGAACAAAGACAAAATTTTAAAAGGGGTCCTCATTTTTTTCCCCCCTTTTATATGGTGCGGATGCATGAATGATGACAACATCTCGAGTGGGCCAAAAAAAGGGGGGGGCCGAAAATATCGCATTTAAGGGAAAATAAACAAACAAGGCCAGCAAAATTAAGAGAAACGGTTTAGTTGGTTAGGTCATGTCGTCCAAATGGATGAAAAAAAATTTCCAGCTCTGAAAGTATTCGATGAAAACCCGACGGGGGAGGCAAAGAACGAGGAAGACCTCCACTCCTTTGGGAAAGGGGCCAGGTGGAGAAGGACCTGGCTTCGCTTGGTATCTCAATTTCCCCAAACGTAGGAAAGAAGAAACGACTGGCCTTTTGTTAACTCGGCTAAAACCCCGGGTAAGCGGTGTCTAAGTAAATTAAAGAAAAAAGATTATATTATGGGGAACAAAATTGTTAATCAAAAAAAAAAAAACCGTTCCCCTTGGCTGCAGAAATTTTTTAATTATTTTTTAAAACAGTTTTATTTCGTAAATCCGATCTAAAATGTTTGCGGAAATTATGTTTTCCCTTTAAGAGTAACCATGTCAAATTTCGTGAAGATACCACGTTAAATAAAATTTTTCCCAAACCCAGACTAGTTTCCCACCCTTCGGTTTGTATGGAGTTTATGAAATAGGGGTCCGATATCGGCAGTTCCGACAAATAAGCAACTTCTTGAAGGGAAAAAATTTTAAAAATTTTTTTTCTTTTAAAAAAAAAAGGGGGGAAAAGGGGGAAAAAGAAATTTTTTTAAATTAAATTGGGTTTTTTTAAAAATTTTTTTTTAAAAAAAAATTTTTTTAATTTTTTTAAAAAAAAAAATGTTTTGGGAAAATTTTTTCAAAAGGTTTTTTTAAAAAAAATTTTTTTTTTTGAATTTTAAAAAAAATTAAAATTTTTTTTTTAAAAAAATTTTTTTTAAAAACCCGAAAACCCGGGCCCCAGTTGGTTTTTTTAAAAGGGTTTTTTTTTAAAAAAAAAACCCCCCCCTGCCTTTTTTTTTTTAAAATTTTGGGTTTTTTTTTTTAAAAAATTTTTTAAAATTTTTTTTTCCCAAAAATTTTTAAAATTTTTTTTTCCTTTTTTTTTAAAAATTTTTGGGGGGGAAAAAAAAAAAAAAGGGTTTTTTTTGGGGGGGTTTAAAAAAAAGGGGGGGGGCCCCCCCTTTTAAAAAAAAAAAAAAATTGGGGTTTTAAAAAAACCCCAATTTAAAAAAAATTTTTTTTTTTTTATTTTTAAATTTTGGGTTTTTTTTCCCAAAAATTTTGGGGGGGGGGGCCAAAAACCCTTTCCCCCAAAATTTTTTAAAAAAAAGGGGGGTCCCCTTTTTTTAATTTTTTTTTTTAATTTGGGGAAGGCCCGGGGGGGAAAAAAAAAATTTTTTTTTAAAAAAAAATTTTTTTTT
>NW_026092161.1:0-8712 GCF_024586455.1 Bactrocera neohumeralis | reverse complement strand
GAATCTATGCTCCATGAATTCTCAAATGTATTGAAAATATTGCCAGCTGGCAAACGCGCGCAAATCGCTTGACAGTTAGTTGACATAAGTATCAGCGGAAAGTTACCAGTTGTCAATGACTTCATCGGAAGCGTTTATATACTTGTATAAACTTTAGCTGTTTATAACTTGATCTGCAAATAACATAATATACATATATATACTATATATATTATATAATTTTCTGCTTATTTGCAGTGACATACTAGCCTTATAAAAAATGTAGCAAACAAATTATATTTATTTCTTTCATTTTGCGCAAACAACTTCCGCAAATTAATTGACACGCACCACACGAGCACTACGAACACTCCCTCGAGGCATATTCGCTTGAAAAGTAGGCTGATTAAATGTTAAAGTGCACGCATAAGTATCAGAAAAGTATAATATGTAACATAAATATAAATAATTAAATATGCATGTAAATATAACTTATATAAATAATTTAATGTATTTCAATATGGTATTTGACCCAAATTGATATGTATATTACAAAAAAGAAAATATTTATCAAGTTCATCTTAATTTTCTTATATCTTTATTCTAAGTAATGTTTAATGCGAAGGTTTTCAAATAGGTACCGTTAAAAACATTTATAATCTTCTGTTTAGTAAAGATAGACGAAAGACGCTCAGTAGTATTTCTTATTAATGTTAAATGTGCTCCATTGGAAACAGTGTACAAATTTGCGATATTGGAAGTGGCAAGTGAAAACCTTTATCAGTAAAATTTCAATAAAATTTTTAGCGTAATATTCTTATATTACAATGATAAAATTTGGAAAATCGGACTACAACCGCACCTATTTATCATATATAACATATTTGCACTCTATCAAGCATCGAAGAAGTTATCAGGCCTGTAGTTGACCTATTACCGATAATATCGTTCAGTATGTGATATACATATGTTATTGAAATTTAGAGACACTCGTTTCTCGATAATAATGTGCCCTTGTATCTAAAATAGGTAAAATGGGATCAGTAATTCCCCTAACCACCTCAAACCCAATATAAAAGTTTTCGAACTTCCGGTCGACATTATATCGCAGATATCGATCAATAAGTAAGATGTTTTTGTAGAATATAATGAAGCTGTAATATCAGATGTATTATAATAATCGATCAACGAAATATCCAATTTTTCTTTTAAATATTTACCATTCTCGTATATACTGTTTTGCGTTTTGCTAGCAGACTTTGTTCCGAATATTTTGATCAGTGTGTGAGTTCTGTTCCTAAATTTGTGTGAATACATGCCACGACACTTTTCAGACTTTTTCAGTTTGCCCCAGTATATCCTGTTTAGTGATTTCCGACTTTGCTCTGAAAATAAGTGAATATTTGACCTAGAATATAAGTTTTATACCTCAGGTACCATATCGGTGTGTTAGAACTCAATCAAACTTTCGTCGAATAATGAATGCATAAACCTGAAAATATATCCCCGGCTTTGATCCCAGAAAATGCGAGACTATAAAATATTGGATTACACCCAACCATGCCCGTCATTGATTTGTTGCTTCTTGTTTTTCTTCAGCAAAAATTTCCTAATTGTCATAGAACTGATGAGCTCCTTGACGGAGTAATCTACTATAATCCCTTCCGATTATGTGTAAACTTAACTGACGTGGAGACAGTTCAAAATCGATCACTGACATGGAATAAAGAAATCTCTTTTAGGGTTTGTCTAGACTCTACAAACCAATGGCTATTTTTAGTTTCTTTTAAACCTTAAAAAAGTTGGATTTGTTGAGGTCGTTTGTTTTCTAAAACAGTTAGGTTTGTCAGTTTTCTAGATCTGGAATTAACTTGGAAGCAGAAAATATTTTGAAAGATTTGGGAAACAAGTTGTTGGAAGGGGAGATATGAGAAGTTTTGTGTCTGATATTAAGAAACAAAATGAAATAACTCATACTAGGAGGGCCAATCTAAACATATCTAAGAACCAATTTAGAGTACCAAGAAATAAAATATTTCGTGTTTTTGACCTACCCTAATATAGACAGTGTATAGAAACGGCCGAATCGAGAAGATAAAACCAGCCTATAATATATTGGCTTAACTGATAGTCTTCTTTTCATCCTACCTAAACACATGGTGTACCATGATTGCATGACGTTTATATTCTCTTTCATAATATTTGTGGTAGTTCTTGATGTCATACGATCATTTTTATGCCATCAAATTATGTGCAAATGAGTTTTAATATTCACCGATTGTAGACGAAATTTTGTATACAAAAGATTTTAAATTAATTTTATCCATACTTACATTGTAACGGGTAGTTAAGTCAACTTACGCTTTACATGGTATGTTAAAACCGGCAGAGTAACATTCTTTGTATTTGTACCCAAAAAGTTACATATATCTTATATATACTATGTACTATACTATAGTACTATGAATCTTCATCAAATTCTTCAGCACAACACGTATGTATAATTTGAAGAATTATTGAGAAATTGTAAAAATTTTTACATCTTTTACTAGGTCCTAACTTATAGGATTCTAAAACACTTTCGAAGAGATAAACATTTTTGACAATGGATACAATTATTCATCGAAAAATATATTAAAAAGTATTAAAGTAAATATAATAATTGGATGCCTTAGAGATCTTACTCGCAAACATCATGTCACTTTGGGAACAAAAAAGTAAATTTAATTGTTCAGTGGAAACACTATAGTAAAGTCCCAAAATAATTCTATGACTCATCATTAAAAAGACAGTTAAATTTAATACTAGCGCGTCTCCTTCTCTTCGGTCCATCTTTTAGGAAAGCAAATTAACTTTTCAACAGTTTTTTATGCTTCAAAAATTCGCTCTACAATCCATTGCAACAAATCCATTTTACATCCGACTCACATGACGTTTTTAAGCCGACATATGTTTTCAATTGCGCAAAGTTCGCTCCATGCAAGTTATCAGCTCCATGCTCCATTTTGTGTACATTCCAGCAACTTTAGTCGGTCTATGCATATTTGTCGATGTTGCAATATGCTTTGAAATGTGCGCCGCAGCCGACTTTGTGCATAGCTACTGCCACACAAACACACATGCGTACATAACTGCAGATGGAGGAGTATTCATGGAGATATTGTACATTTTGGCGAATCCAAGGACTAACCAGTTGCATGCGTCAGCTTAAATGGATTTGCTTGTTTTCGATTTGTCTATGGAAAAACAAAATTCAATCGAGCAAACACACATACACCCATGCTTTATGTACGAATTTGGCTATTTTTTCTCTCGAAAAAAACGTAATAATTTTTAAGTATCTTAAAAGGAGTTAACCTATGCAAAAGTGGAAAGAATTTTATTTGCTATTATTTTACAATGGCATGTACCGGAATATTCTGCAAATTTAAAATTGTTTTTTTTAGCGATTTCCCAACATACATATGTTTTAGCTGAAATAACTGTTATTTTGTAAACTTACAATCTTACAGGCAGTTTCAAAGCCGAAGAGCTGACAACAAAGCCACCTTAGCACAGCTCACAATAGAATGGAAACTCAAACTTTCAGAACAGCTTTGTAATGACTCAAGTAGTTTCATCGACTCTCCAGATCTGATCAAAGGAGTTCATATTTCTGGCTTCACATCAGACAGTGGTCCAAGTGCGATCGCCATATGTAGAAACTTAAAATGCAATGCTGTTTTTTGTTTAATTTACCCAGTCGTATTAACTTTGCCCCAATTTGGACGAAACTAAAGAAATAAATTAAGTAACTTTAAAATAAAAGAAGCTCTGATATGTTTTCGAAAATTGGTCGAAATAAGCCAATTTTGCTTAAAAGTGAAAACTGTTAGTCTAATAACATAGCTGAAGTTCCTACTAGTTCACATACCATAAAAACAAAAACAAATAATAAAAAAAAACTAGTATAAATGCAAGCGACTGGTATAATCAAAATATATCGAATTTTAAGCGCGCCATTCATTTTTTAAGGAACCACATACTCTCTGGACCTCGATTTTACAATCGAACAAACAACTGGCATAAATGAAAGCGACTGGTATAATGTAAAACCCATATCAATTTTGTAACTATACATACACTTACTTGTTTTGGCTGCTTAACATAATCTCTGGACTTGGATTTGGTCATCGAACAGAGAACTGGCATAAATGCAAGCGACTGGTATAATCTAAATATATTGAAATGCAAGCATGTACTTAATTTTTTAGCGTTCATTATACTCCTTAACTTTAATTTCGCAATGAAACAAACGACTGGCATAAATGCAAGCGACTGTATAATCTAAAATATATCGAATTGTAAGTCTCTTTTTCTTGTATGTGAATGAACATACTCTCTGGCCTTGAATATGGCTGTTAGCTTTCCTCATGTAAAAGTTATCAATAGAACCAATATTGCTTGAGAGTATAAGAGAATCTTTAGTTTATTAGAAACATATTAAAATTTGCTCGAGCACACAAATATAGCTATTTCTAAAAGTATATAGCTTGGCATTTGTTTTGAATTTTTGCTGAAAATAAACTAGCAACCACTGTTGCCTACAAAAGCCTCACAAGTACAAACAGGAATGGAAGAAAATTTTATCCTCTATTAAATAATAGAGTAAATCAATTTCTGCCCAGGTAGAGAAAATGCTTTTGCTACAGCAGACAACTTTATGCACAAGCAAAGCATTTATAAATTCGAAAATGATCAA
This sequence comes from Bactrocera neohumeralis, assembly GCF_024586455.1. Lineage (NCBI taxonomy): Eukaryota > Metazoa > Arthropoda > Insecta > Diptera > Tephritidae > Bactrocera > Bactrocera neohumeralis. The sequence continues at coordinate 3,992 of NW_026092161.1, read as the reverse complement.
AGTAAAATCGGAAATGAAGCAATACACATAAATAATCGAAATAGCAGTTGGCCGCCAGCCGAACCGATTCAGCGCTTTGTGGCATGGCATGTAGACTATTGCAAGGCAATACAGTGCCGGAGGGAGCCGGCAGCATCATTCGTGCCACCAGGAGTATCTAGTGTTCTGCTCATTCTGCTCTATTTGAAGTTTTTCATTTTTCTCTCAGAACAAAAAAGTTAACGTAAAACAAAGCTGTGGAAGAGAGCGACAAAAACCGGGCAATGTGGCAGGTGGACAGCGGAGTAATGTGGCAGTACTAAAATGTGGGCAATTTTGAAATTGAAGACAAACACCCAGGAGTTGTACACTTGTCAGCTTGTCAATTTTCGTTTCACGCAGCAGAGGTGCCGCTGTGCATAGCGGTATTGTGCTTACCGAGATGTGCCGTTATTTATGATTATATGTATTATAGGATTTTGGCTGCGCATGTGTACGTGTGAACCTCCGATTTCCTATCATCACACACTATCCATCGCTTATGCTTCAACTAAAATGTAAATAACTGTTTCATGTTGCATTTCTTGCAAACAGCATATTGCATGTACATTTGTTTGTTTTTGTTGTTGTAACAAATGAACCACTATCCATTGTAGTATATGTACTGATCAGAAGATTTAGTTCTAAAACAAACGGGCGTTGCCATCATTTTTGCTAGCCTGCAATTTCGATTTTTTTCCTGCCTGCAATCTGTACCGACAGGTTATTGCCGCACCTGTGCAACAGTGCACATGCAGGATTTGTTTGCGGTTTCAGTCATTTTTGTGTTTGAGCTATCAATTTTATCCTGCCGGCAATGTTGTTGTAATTCCTCTACTTTCTAGAGCAGAATTGAAAAAGCAAACACAACAACAACCAACAGTGTAAACCGTGTGCACGCTCACGTGTGCGTCGTAAAGCTGTCATACCACTTCCGACCCACCAAATCAACGAGCACTTTTAACTCTTTCCAAAGATTGCATGAAGCATATTTGTGGTCTGCCCAGGGCGTATGAGTAACATTGATTGTACCTTCGAATAAACTGCCAGCAATGGCCATACACTATGATTGCATGGAAGGATGTATACCTGACTGTTTGTGTATGTGTATTTATGTGTTGGTTTCCATATGTGTGCCTGTATACTGATTGCTAGCTTTATTTTCTCTTATTTCTTTTTGCCTTACTCTCCGTTGGCTCAGTTGTAAAATTTATAATTTATTTTCGTATGTCTACTTATTCGTTTTGGGAATTTAATGTTTGTTGTTCGATAATATTTTTCCATTTCTACGTTTTGAGCATTCATCTACAAGCTACTAATACTCTTGTTGCTTACACTTGTTTACAAAGCAATTACACACATACATACAGATTTTAAATGTAAACATTTTCATTTACAAATATGTATATACTCAGATACGAGTATATACACAACTCTTCAAACACTACCAATTATTTAGTATGTGTGTATGTCTCCTATTTCACATCTGGCAACCAGTCAATTCAACTATTCGTTAAGTCCCACGGTCGGCGCCCGCTGGCACATAAACAAAGTCCCACAGCACTTCTTGTTAAATTGCTGTACATCGCCATTTTTGCCGAAAATTTACCTCTGCCTTTATCGTCATTTTTGTTGTGCCAATACTAGTTATGGTTCTAACTTATCCAGCTTTACTGCAGATAAGGATAGTATGGTAAATAAGTTTACCTCTGTCCAGCACACCTATTTTAACTACTTATATTTCATGCTTTATATTCACTTACAACGTTGCTTTAGCAGCCAGCAGATTCTTACATTATTTTGCTTGCTTAAAGTAGCGTGCTCAGTTGAGTTTGTACTTAAACAAAAAGAATGGATGGAATGAATAGAATTGCAGCAAATTCAATGTCGATATTAAATTAACATTAACATTAACATTAACATTAACATTAACATTAACATTAACATTAACATTAACATTAACATTAACATTAACATTAACATTAACATTAACATTAACATTAACATTAACATTAACATTAACATTAACATTAACATTAACATTAACATTAACATTAACATTAACATTAACATTAACATTAACATTAACATTAACATTAACATTAACATTAACATTAACATTGACATTAACATTAACATTAACATTAACATTAATATTAACATTAACATTAACATTAACATTAACATTAACATTAACATTAATTAATATTAACATTAACATTTACATTAACATTAACATTAACATAAACATTAACATTTACATTTACACAGCCAAGTGCGATTGCTTTCCGTAAATAGAGGTTCGCTAAATCACAACGTGATGTATTATTGCTGTAGTGGGTAACGGAACTGCTATTAAATTTTGTTTACAGAACGCCTGAATGCAATGCGATTTAATTAATAGACACAGCACTTATTAGCCATAGGAGTTGCATTGTGAACCAGCATTAGCGCCAGAACAGCAGGACCCAGGCACAGCAAACTCAAACATCGCGGGGCCACGTGCGTTAACAGAAAATAATAATTACACATAGCCATAGCGGCAAAACGCTGGCGAAGTTCGTTGTCATCAATCACTTGCCTTGTGCTGAAATAGCGCGCGCAGCACCAGTCAGGTGCAGTTGGAAGGACATGGCAACTATGCTGTTATATTCTAACCGCACCAAGGTGGATTGTGTTAGTAATTGCGTTTACTGTGTTGTTGTCCTAACGTTCAACCAACCGCGCTGGTCGCCCACACGCTTTAACAACACATACGTGGCGCACCGGGCGCTGAGGAAAACTTTTGCTCTGATTTTTTTCACCTTGTTGTGACGCATTTCTGACTCTTCCTCTCCTCTTTACACAGTCAACTACAGCGATTAATTTTGATAAATGACATTTTTAGCAGTGTGTTGGTAACCTCGTGCCACGCAGTTGTTGCTCCACCCTACCCTTCTGGCTAGCTTGACTTGATGTGCTTTTGATGTTTGTATGTCTTATATACATCAGCATATACGCAAACACGCACACATATACACACATGCATATACATATGTTTATTTGGCTAGCTAGTTTGTTTGTTTATGTATGTTGCTTTTTTTGTGTTTTTGTACATTAAATACAATTGCGTGCTTGCTTTTATCGCACGCGTATATAAATAAAATTGGTTTGTTCGTATAACTCGTTTTGTACCGCGTGTTTGTTATTGCTGCTGCGGTGACATGCAAAATTCCATTTTTCAAATTAGTTTTGCATGCTTAAGTCTTATAATTTATAACAGAGCACCAACAAATGAGAACAACACTTACAGCGTCACTCTACAAGCCGTGCAAGGCCTGCTTTAAACGACAACTGTGCGCCTAGTCATAGCGCGCGTGTGTGTGTGGCGTGTGTGCGTGTCACCAACACTAGTGTAAGTAAATTAATTTCGCTGTTTGTTGTTGTTGCTACTTTTATACTATTTTGCTCATGCCATAAGCGCGTAGTCACAGGAAGTGAAATATTTTGAAAATAAATCGATAAACAAATGCTGTGTGTTAGCGAATCACACGCTAATCAAGCGAAAGCACACACACATATGCGCGCAACGCAGGGCGTACCTGTTTGACCTTTTTATATCACACTGTTTACCAAACCCACACTTCTAAACAAAACCCCAAGCGTCAACATTATCATACAAAAGCAAAAAAGTAATGAATTAAATTATTCATTTCTTAATGGGAATTTATTGTGGTTTAAAGTTTTAATGCAACCGCCGCCATTAAAAGTGTATTTATAATAATAAATTTTCTGTAATTTAGTCGGCACTTTTTACGATTTAAGTGCTTGGCTTTACTTTATGACAATATTAAATCAACTGACCTGAATGCGCACGTACAATGACCCCTGTCTGCAGCGCAACACTTGCTCCACGGTGTCAGTGAAGTACATGTGTGTGTGTGCTTGTCAGGTGTTCGGCTGTGTGCCCTTTCCCAAAAATTAAAAAATTTTAA
>NW_026092160.1:0-5129 GCF_024586455.1 Bactrocera neohumeralis | reverse complement strand
GGATGACTTCGACAATCTTATATGCACGTATAAATTCGATTTTCTTGTATATACACATTTAGCAGTCGATATTGAGTTGCCATAAATCATTCATTTAACATATTTAAGTTAATTAACTTTCTTCACCTTTCCCTGAAGTTGACACAAAGCCATAACGGCAATGCATTTGGAAGAATTCGACATTCTTATATTCAAGTATAAAGTCGATTTTCTTGTATATACACATTAAGCAGTCGAATTGAATTGCTTTAAATCATTAATTTAACATCTTTAAGTTAATTTACCTTCTTCATCTTACTGAAGTTGACATAAAGCCATAACGGCAGAGCATTTGGGAGAATTCGACAATCTTATATTCAGGTATAAAGTCGATTTTCTTGTATATACACATTTAGCAGTCGATATTGAATTGCTTTAAATCATTAGTTTAACATATTTAAGTTAATTTACCTTTTTCATCTTACTGAAGTTGACATAAAGCCATAACGGCAGTGCATTTGGAAGAATTCGACAATCTTATATTCAGGTATAAAGTCGATTTTCTTGTATATACACATTTAGCAGTCGATATTGAATTGCTTTAAATCATTAATTTAACATATTTAAGTTAATTTGCCTTCTTCATCTTACTGAAGTGTACATAAAGCCATAAAGTCGATTTTCTTGTATATACACATTCAGCAGTCGATATTGAGCTGCTTAAAAGAATTAACATCAAATATTTAAGTTAATTAACCATCTTCATCTTACCGAAGTTGACATAAAGCCATAACGGCAGTGCATTTGAAAGAATTCGATAATCTCAAATTCTGGTAAAAAGTCGATTTTCTTGTATATACACATTTAGAAATCGATATTGAGTTGCTTCAAATCATTTATTTAACATCTTTAAGTTAATTAACTTTCTTCATCTTACTGAAGTTGACATAAAGCCATAACGGCAGTGCATTTGGAAGAATTCGACAATCTTATATTCAGGTATAAAGTCGATTTTCTTGTATATACACATTTAGCAGTCGATATTGAGTTGCTTTAAATCATTAATTTAACATCTTTAAGTTAATTTACCTTCTTCATCTTACTGAAGTTGACATAAAGCCATAACGGCAGAGCATTTGGAAGAATTCGACAATCTTACATTCAGGTATAAAGTCGATTTTCTTGTATATACACATTTAGCAGTCGATATTGAGTTGCTTTTAAATCATTAATTTAACATCTTTAAGTTAATTTACCTTCTTCATCTTACTGAAGTTGACATAAAGCCATAACGGCAGTGCATTTGGAAGAATTCGACAATCTTATATTCAGGTATAAAGTCGATTTTCTTGTATATACACATTAAGCAGTCGATATTGAGTTGCTTTAAATCATTAATTTAACATATTTTAAGTTAATTAACTTTCTTCATCTTACTGAAGTTGACATAAAGCCATAACGGCAGTGCATTTGGAAGAATTCGACAATCTTATATTCAGGTATAAAGTCGATTTTCTTGTATATACACATTCAGCAGTCGATATTGAGTTGCCTTAAATCATTAATTTAACATATTTAAGTTAATTAACTTTCTTCATCTTACTGAAGTTGACATAAAGCCATAACGGCAGTGCATTTGGAAGAATTCGACAATCTTGTATTCAGGTATAAAGTCCATTTTCTTGTATATACGCATTAAGCAGTCGATATTGAATTGCTTTAAATCATTATCGTAACATATTTAAAATAATTAACCTTCTTCATCTTACTGAAGTTGACATAAAGCCATAACGGCAGTGCATTTGGAAGAATTCGACAATCTTATATTCAGGTATAAAGTCGATTTTCTTGTATATACACATTTAGCAGTCGATATTGAGTTGCTTTAAATCATTAATTTAACATCTTTAAAATAATTTACCTTCTTCATCTTACTGAAGTTGACATAAAGCCATAACGGCAGTGCATTTGGAAGAATTCGACAATCTTATATTCAGGTATAAAGTCGATTTTCTTGTATATACACATTTAGCAGTCGATATTGAGTTGCTTTAAATCATTAATTTAACATCTTTAAGTTAATTTACCTTCTTCATCTTACTGAAGTTGACATAAAGCCATAACGGCAGAGCATTTGGAAGAATTCGACAATCTTATATTCACGTATAAATTCGATTTTCTTGTATATACACAGTTAGCAGCCGATATTGAATTGCCTTAAATCATTAATTTAACATAATTAAGTTAATTTACCTTCTTCTTCATCTTACTGAAGTTGACATAAAGCCATAACGGCAGAGCATTTGGAAGAATTCGACAATCTTATATTCAGGTATAAAGTCGATTTTCTTGTATATACACATTTAGCAGTCGATATTGAGTTGCTTTGAATCATTTATTTAACATCTTTAAGTTAATTTGCCTTCTTCATCTTACTGAAGTTGACATAAAGCCATAACGGCAGTGCATTTGGAAGAATTCGACAATCTTATATTCAGGTATAAAGTCGATTTTCTTGTATATACACATTTAGCAGTCGATATTGAGTTGCTTTAAATCATTAATTTAACATCTTTAAGTTAATTAACCTTTTTCATTTTACTGAAGCGTACATAAAGCCATAACGGCAGTGCATTTGGAAGAATTCGACAATCTTGTATTCAGGTATAAATTCCATTTTCTTTTATATACACGTTAAGCAGTCGATATTGAATTGCTTTAAATCATTAATTTAACATCTTTAAGTTAATTTACCTTCTTCATCTTACTGAAGTTGACATAAAGCCACAACGGCAGAGCATTTGGAAGAATTCGACAATCTTATATTCAGGTATAAAGTCCATTTTCTTGTATATACACATTAAGCAGTCGATATTGAGTTGCTTTAAATCATTAATTTAACATCTTTAAGTTAATTTACCTCTTCATCTTACTGAAGTTGACATAAAGCCATAACGGCAGTGCATTTGGAAGAATTCGACAATCTTATATTCAGGTATAAAGTCGATTTTCTTGTCCATTTTCAGTGGATATTGAATTGCCTTAAATCATTAATCATTTTAAGCAAACCTTCTTCATATTGAATTGACATAAAGCCATAAAGTGCATTTGGAAGAATTTAACATCTTTAAAATAACTTAATATACCATTCTTCATCTTAAAATCATTAATTTACATATTGAGTTGCTTTAGAAAACCTTCATAACTGGGTGACATAAAGCATTTGAGCATTTGAGAATTCGACAATCTTATATTCAGGTATAAAGTCGATTTTCTTGTATATAAACATTTAGCAGCCGATATTGAGTTGCTTCAAATCATTAATTTAACATCTTTAAGTTAATTTACCTTCTTCATCTTCCTGAAGTTGACATAAAGCCATAACGGCAGAGCATTTGGAAGAATTCGACAATCTTATATTCAGGTATAAAGTCGATTTTCTTGTAAATACACATTTAGCAATCGATATTGAGTTGCTTTAAATCATTAATTTACATATTTAAGTTAATTAACTTTCTTCACCTTCTGTGAAGTTGACATAAAGCCATAACGGCAGTGCATTTGGAAGAATTCGACAATCTTATATTCAAGTATAAAGTCGATTTTCTTGTATATACACATTTAGCAGTCGATATTGAATTGCCTTAAATCATTAATTTAACATAATTAAGTTAATTAACCTTCTTCATCTTACTGAAGTTGACATAAAGCCATAACGGCAGTGCATTTGGAAGAATTCGATAATCTTATTTCAGGTATAAAGTCGATTTTCTTGTATATACACATTTAGCAGTCGATATTGAGTTGCATTAAATCATTAATTTAACATCTTTAAGTTAATTTACCTTCTTCATCTTACTGAAGTTGACATAAAGCCATAACGGCAGAGCATTTGGAAGAATTCGACAATTTTATATTCAGGTATAAAGTCGATTTTCTTGTATATACACATTTAGCAATCGATATTGAGTTGCTTTAAATCATTAATTTAACATAATTAGGTTAATTTACTTTCTTCATCTTACTGAAGTTGACATAAAGCCATAACGGCAGAGCATTTGGAAGAATTCGACAATCTTATATTCAGGTATAAAGTCGATTTTCTTGTATATACACATTTAGCAGTCGATATTGAGTTGCTTTAAATCATTAATTTAACATATTTAAGTTAATTTAGCCTTCTTCATCTTACTGAAGTTGACATAAAGCCATAACGGCAGTGCATTTGGAAGAATTCGACAATCTTATATTCAGGTATAAAGTCGATTTTCTTGTATATACACATTTAGCAGTCGATATTGAATTGCTTTAAATCATTAATTTAACATAATTAAGTTAATTAACCTTCTTCATCTTCCTGAAGTTGACATAAAGCCATAACGGCAGTGCATTTGGAAGAATACGACAATCTTATATTCAGGTATAAAGTCCATTTTCTTGTATATACACATTAAGCAGTCGATATTGAGCTTCTTTAAATCATTACATTAACATCTTTAAGTTAATTTACCTTTCTTCATCTTACTGAAGTTGACATAAAGCCATAACGGCAGTGCATTTGGAAGAATTCGACAATCTTATATTCAGGTATAAAGTCGATTTTCTTGTATATACACATTAAGCAGTCGATATTGAGCTTCTTTAAATCATGTTGACATAAAGCCATAACGGCAGTTTTTGGGAAGAATTAAATTTTTGTTCAAGTTAAAGTCGATTTTCTTTGAAAACACTTTTAGCATCGATATTGAGTGGTTTTAAATAATTAATTAAACATTTTAAGAAACCTTTTCCCACTTAAAGTTGACATAAAGCTATAACGGCGTATTTGGAAAGAATTCGAAAATTTTGTATTCGGTATAAAGTCGATTTTCGTATATAAAATTTTAGCACCCAATTGAATTCTTAAAATCATTAATTTAACATTATTAAGTTAATTTACCTTTTTCATCTTACTGAAGGACATAAACCAACGACATTTGGGAGAATTCGGAAAATTTAATTTGGTATAAAGTCGTTTTTTTTTTTATATCACATTTAGCAGTCGATATTGAGTTTTTAAATCATTAATTAAATTTTAAGTTAATTTATTTTTCCCATTTACTGAAGTTAATAAACCATAAGGCAGGATTTGGAAGTTTCGAAATCTTTTA
>NW_026092159.1:0-8035 GCF_024586455.1 Bactrocera neohumeralis | reverse complement strand
TTGGTGTATCCGATTTCAATAATACAAATTTGTATGCCTGCGTTAGGCATTTCTCGCTGCACCACCAAAATAAGTTAAGGTTAAAAATTTGTTAATGCCGAAAGTGGCGATAGTTTCGGACTGTGGTAGTTTATTTAAAGGTAGTTTTTGCGAACCTGACGAACAGGACAATGTAAATACTTTAGGTCCTATAGAGTCTATTTCCACCACTTTCGGTGACGAGGTAGGAGACTGTACTTCATGTTCACATGAAGTACATGAGAAGGTGTCCCTTCATTACAATATATTCCTCACCATTCGGAAGTTTAAATAATAGGGCGATAAACAGCAAAACGCAAACAGATGCGTACCTAAGTGAAAGGACATCTAGGAAAAGAAAATTTGTTAGCGAAGTAGATAGCTTAAAAAAAATAAATATAAATTTGGAAAATGAGGTGCAAGATTTAAAAAAACAATTAGAAGAGAAGGAAAGAGAAATTGAGGCCCTAAAAAGAAACAGTTTGTCTATTGAAAATAGTGAGAATAGGCAAATTGTTGAGCTATGTAGCAAATTGCCTCCACATATTGCTGCATGTGTGAGGAATAGTTTGTCTAATAATACACACACAAGTTATGATACGAACACAGACATGGTTGGATTCACACGGCCTCAGCCTAGCTGTTGAAAAAATAGAACTGATCCTGCTCACTAGGAAACATAGCTCGTTGAGGTTAACATGCAAGTTCATTCAGAAACTATTAAAACGACGAAAACCCTAAAATACCTTGGAATAAGAATGGACAACAAATTGACGTACTGGACTCAAATCCAACATGCTGCAAAAAAGTCAGCAAATATAACCATGGCGCTATTAAGACTCATGGCAAACATCGGAGGCCCACTTGCAAGTAGGAGGAAATTGCTTATGGACACAACACAGTCAGTGCTACTATACGGTAGCGAAATATGGGCCGATACATTAAATGTAGAACATAGACGGAAAGTGCTTGCTAAAGTGCAGAGAACAGCAGCCTTGAGAGTCGCCTCGGCGTACCGCACTGTATCCGAATCCGCAGTGCTAGTGATAAGCAGCGTCATCCCAATAGACCTTCTCGAAAAGGAGAGAAGACAACTCTGGCTATGGAAGAAAGACGGAATAGAAATACACATGGCCACAAGACAACAGGCGAGGAAGCAAACTCTCGAACTCTGGCAATATCGGTGGACAAGGGAGAGCAAAGGAAGATGGACCGCAAAACTGATTAAAGAAAAAGAGAAGTGGCGCAGTAGAAAACACGGCGAGGTAAATTACTATATAACACAGATGCTGTCCGGTCACGGGTATTTCCGAAAATACCTATACAACGTGGGAAAAGCAGAAAGCCCAGCATGTATTTACGGAGACGAACCACTAGACGATGCAAACCATACCATTTTCAAGTGCCACCGGTGGAATGAAGCACGGAGGACTGTACAAAACAAACTCGGAGAACTAAGTGCGGAAAATCTCTTATAAAAAATGATATCTAGCAGCGAAAACTGGAAAATAATTGCCTCTGTACGTGGAACATGTAGAGACATGGACGCAGATTTCCAATAGAAGACGAGCCAAATAGCTTGATGCTGGCTACAAAATCGTAGGCATCCCTGGACGCAGGGAAAGTAGAAATAGACCTGTAATGGGTCCATCTTGGAAACCTTGGGTAGGGCAAATCATTCCATGATAGAAGGGGGGAGTGTTTTAGTGGGTACACCACTCACGTAGGAGGACGATCCCTATATATATATAAAAAAAAAATATTATAGCCGAGTTAACAACAGCGCGCCAGTCGTTTCTTCTTTCGCTGCGTGGCGCCAATTGATATTCCAAGCGAAGCCAGGTCCTTCTCCACTTGGCCTTTGAGGTCTTCCTCTTCCTCTGCTTCCCCCGGCGGGTACTGCGTCGAATACTTTCAGAGCTGGAGTGTTTTCATCCATCCGGACAACATGACCTAGCCAGCGTAGCCGCTGTTTTTTAATTCGCTGAACTATGTCAATGTCGTCATATATCTCGTACAGCTCATCGTTCCATCGGATGCGATATTCGCCGTGGCCAATGCGCAAAGGACCATAAATCTTTCGCAGAATTTTTCTCTCGAAAACTCGTAACGTCGACTCATCGGTTGCTGTCATCGCCCAAGCCTCTGCACCATATAGCAGGACGGGAATTATGAGCGACTTATAGAGTTTTGCTTTTGTTCGTCGAGAGAGGACTTTACTTTTCAATTGCCTACTCAGTCCGAAGTAGCACCTGTTGGCAAGAGAAATCCTGCGTTGGATTTCCAGGCTGATATTATTAGTGGTGTTAATGCTGGTTCCTAAATAGACGAAATTATCTACAACTTCAAAGTTATGACTGTCAACAGTGACGTGAGAGCCAAGTCGCGAGTGCGACGACTGTTTGTTTGATGACAGGAGATATTTCGTTTTGCCCTCGTTCACTGCCAGACCCATTTTCTGTGCTTCCTTGTCCAGCCTGGAGAATGCAGAACAAACGGCGCGGGTGTTGAGGCCGATGATATCAATATCGTCGGCATACGCCAGCAGCTGTACACTCTTATAGAAGATGGTACCTTCTCTGTTTAGTTCTGCAGCTCGAACTATTTTCTCCAGAAGCAGGTTGAAGAAGTCGCAGGCTACTACTCCTGTGTCCAATGCACACTTCCTGACCAAGGACCGAAGTGGCTGTTTACTGACACGCGCCGGAGCTGATACCTCGGCAGAGTCAAGCGAAATCGCTGGCGACAAGTTCAAGGGACTCCCAGTATGCTGCGTCGCGTACCGGTCAGGTAGATTTATCAGCCGCACCTGACATGGTGAACAGACGCTGACCAGGAAGCCGCCCATTATGGGTCCGTCGCGCCTGGATTTTTTTATTACACAACATGCCCTTGCATGTTGCGGAAGACACATACTTCAAAGGGGCGGTGTCGATCTGCCCACTGTCGCAGGAGTTTCAACGGTCTTGCTGGCTTTAATATCGCAATCTCCACTCCGCCGCTTCTCGTCGTTTAAACTTATTTCGCCACTAACCTGCTACTAGAGGCCGTCCGGCTATCCGCGACTTGACCCCTCTGTCGCTTGAAGCTTAACGACGGTGACTATGCCCACTGGAACAAAATCTCATTTTTCTCGTGTCACCTAATAGGAAATATCGCGGACGAACAATTTTCCGCTTGTTTGTCGCATAGTGAATACTGTTCGAAAAACGAACGCTAAATGGATTTGTATGTCGCGTATGGCGAAACGATTTCATACAGATCGAACGCACATATGTGTCGTGTATTGCCCCTTATAGCCTAGATTTTAAGGTGAAGGAAATAAAAGAATATTTTTATGACGTTTTTATTTTTCAATAAATTAAAGAAAATACGTAGACGGGTTAAAATAAACAAATATATGAATCTATTTCACTGTCAAATAAGCGTAAGTTAAACACTTATTTCACTTCTTTGAATGCACTTTAATATTAATATAAGAATAAAAATGAAGACTGTGCCAAACGGTAGAAAAATTAAAATTCAGACAGATGAAAGCGAAATTATTTTTATTTTTTTATGATGGTGAATCCGAACTTATAAATGGGAATACAGATATGCATTCAGGAATAAAGGAATTAAAACGAATTTATTATTTATTCCATTCAATACCGAACTGATAATCTATATAAAAAGTTCTTGACTCCTTTTAATATTTTTTTTTTTAGCGAAAATAAATAAAATTTAGCAAACTAAAGGTAAAATGATAGAATTAAAAAAACTTTACTTTTATTGTTGATTAATGTATCTTAATGTAAATATATTTACATAAATATGGATATATAATTATGTACATATGTGTGTAAAAGAATGCTAGTAGTAATTAGCTTACTAGTAGCCTCAATTCTCAATGGACAACAAAACTTCAAATTGATACACTTTCTCCAATTTCATTTACATACATACATATAATGTATTTAATAAAAGCAATGTATTTGCTTTTAATTTTCATTTAATAACTTCAAGACGAAAATTAAAATGACGCGATTGCGTTTATTTTAAAATTCAAATGTCAAAATTTTACTTTCTATTTGTCACAAAAAATTAAAATATGCTTAGTCCATAGTTTTCTACCGGAACCCAGATTAGATAAATATGCTATTTTTAGCACACATCCTATGAATATACAAGTATTTATGCGCAGTGTGAGAAACTATTGTAAACGCAACTCGTTCAATTTTAACTGATAGCTGCACTGCTAGACGGGTATCTGTTAGCAAACGTGTAAGCTACTTGTTATTGTTCACTTTTGCATACGTTAAACTATTTGTTACTTTCGGCAGAGAACGTATATCATAAAGAATGTTCACGGTGCGGCCAGTACAGAAATATTTCATTTTGCGAAGGGGCACTGTTTTGAAAATTATTGGCGTATTGCACCACAGTTAATATCAGGGGCACGAAAAAAAAGCAGAATTGAGAATTTTAAGTCAATTTAAATGAGAAAATTTATGCTAATGTCAATGTTTAGAAATGTATGCTTGCAGATGAGCGTATATTTTATATGAAAGCGCATAAGTGTGTACGTAAAAGTTTAACTATTTCATAATGAATTCTTTAAAATCTTTTGAAATATGAAATAAAATCATATTTGTATTATTACCTAAATATTTAATTAATGTAGGTATTATAAGTTATATATGTATGCATATATGTATATTTGCTTTGGGCATTAAAATTTTTGATAAAATCATAGAAGACCAATCGGTCGCAGATATTCGCATATGTAATTAATATGTGTATGTAAAAAAATTTGAAGGCATTAAACGCATAATGTTTATAAATGCCTATACACAACTTTGTATGAAAATATATACGCTCATTTTCACGCGCAACCAATGGCTGAAGTTCACGTTTTGTCATAGACTCAGTATCGAAAAACTGACGCGACGACAAAGCGTTATAACATTATGTTGTTGGTAGAAAATCCGAGATGAAACGCAAACGATTGTGTTCGCTTCCCTTGCCGCTTACGAACCAGCGTTAATATGTATGCATATGTGTGGCCTTGAATACATATCGACGCAGATTTTTGCGAGCCTTAGAAAATATTTTAAATCGACAAGAGCTATGTTGCAACTTTTGGCACCTTTTTCTGTGCTTTGCACTTAGCAGGGTTGAAACTTTTCATTTCTAGATCGAATATCATAAATTGTTCAATTTATGATTTTTAGCTTTGCCATCGTCGAAAAAAGACGCTTGTGAACAAACGCATGGTCGGGAAATTTAAATATGTTATTTTTGTACGATTTTCTACAATGTTCTCGGGTTTTCAATTTGCTCGGCTATTTGCTGTCATATTAACCGTGACGCTCTTTGAGATGATTGTGGTTTTTGTAGAGTAATGTTTGTCGTTTTTGTGGGTGAATAGTTTACATGGGAACGCATGTATGTAGGTTTGTGTATACATTATTTGCTCGGCAATGTCATACACGCAATTGTACATATAGAGCGGTGCGCGCACTAGTTATTACTGATAAATGATATCTTGATTTAAATTTCTTTTTATACAAAATTGTTTGAATTAATTGAATTTTATTCAGCAACAACGATATCGTTTATTTGCAGAATATTTTCAAAATGAATTTTGATTACAGTTGTAACATTCTTGTGTGCATATTTTAATAGCTACGACAACTTTGTTATTTTGATAGCTATGCTAGCTGTGATAACTCCCCCCTTCTTAAAAAAGCGTCTCGCTGATTTTAATTATTGGCTACTGAAAGCTGTAGATAATCTAATATTGGTGGGATAAAAATAAAATTGATTTAACTATAATACACGGAGATAACGATGGTGTTACTGCAACCAGAATGGCTACGAAGCTTGAAATCATGTTTTTTGGTGTTCTTCGTTCTATTTCATTTACATCATTTAAATGTAGTTTATGTAAATAGTTTTAGTCTAAATTAATTTAATTTTCTGTTAGGTTATTCCGAAGTATTGCGGTAAGATCTGATAGGAACTTGTGTAGCAGTTTGTAAAACTAGCTTTATTCAAGGTTATAGTTTCGTTAAAGGAGTTTATAAGACAAGTGACATTTAGTATAAAAGATGAATTACCATACGTAATATTTCCAATAAAAATTGAAAGGAATAATATGGTAATCGCAAAGCGCGTTTTCTCCGCTAAAGATTTCTGCAATACAATGGGTTTAGTCTAATTTTTTAATTTGGTTTCCCTCGCATATAGTAGTATCATCTACTTCAATAGGGCAATTCAGAATCTTGTGCATCTGAGTTTTCAAATTAAGCAATTGCAAATATTTACCATCAACAATAAACGTCTTTTTTGTGGTTTCTGTGCAACCCTTGCAAAGACCATTAATTCAGAGCTGATAGGTGAAGAAAAACATTGTTTGTAAACAAAATTTCGCACATATTGGAAAATATGCCGAAAAAAAGCGTAGCACAAATTTCACTTTTACTTCTGGAGCTTCCTGCAAGGAATCCAGTATACTTTGGATTTATTTCTCGCTCCACTTTTTATTCGGATTTTTGTGTTTTAGCCTTAGTTTATTCAAACCAGTTTGCTTCATTTCTTCTCTTCGTTTACAATGTTTTTATTTTTAATGTTGCAAATAATACAATGGGGTTTTAATGTTGCTTATTTGCAAGGGTGTAGCGGTGCATCGCTATACAGTAGGGGTATTCGCTTGCTCTTGCAAGATTGCAGATTGCAAAAATACTATACCGAAATATACAAGGGCACGAGAGCACCCATTGCAGAACCTAGGGATATATGAACGGCTAATTCGGTCAATTTATAGTGAATGACTATTATGCATGGTTATTGTGAATTGGCGCACCCTCTGCATACATTTTTAACAAAAAAAACTGTAACAAGTCTTTATAAATTAAATAGAAATTATAAAATCTATTTAAAACTTACCTTAACAATTTAACGACGTAATATGTCTTTATCTAAAATATCAGCTAAAACAAGGTTGCAATTATATTTTTGCGTGACATTGCACGCATAAATATACATGGGTTTTGGTCTGACATATTTTACAGCCATTGCAAATAATTTTCTGCGTGTGTTTGTTGTTGTGCCGGTGCACCAAGAGGAAATATATACAATTCTTGCACCGTGCAAGGGTTTTGCAAGAGCAAGAGAATACCCTTATTTTGTTCGTGTAAACGCAAAAATATGTTTGTTAATTTTCAATAGCAAAGATGCAAAACCATTTGCACCAGATTCCTAATATATTTTCCAAATATGCCATGTCTTTCGTTTTGGGATATGAAAAGATTGCTAAATTCTTAGTAAACTCCTTTAAGGTGTTTTACAGTAGAACTTTGAACGTATGATAATATTATTGTAAACAGTCTCAGTCAGTGATCTCTTCGATTTTTGGTACTGAAATTACATATAAAAGAAGTGAGTTTTTAATGATGATAAAGAGTTCTGCATATTTAAGTGCTTGCAGTTGATTTTTAAAAGGCAATGTCACAGTTTGAGAGAGAATATTTGCGATATCTTCCTTATTTAGAATTTGAGAATGTGCTCAACATTGAACAAGTTCGTTGCTACCAAAGGGTGGGGAGTACAATAATATATTTAGTTCTTTTTATACTTGTATATTCTACATAAAATAATATTAAAACATATAAGATAAGAAATACATATGTAATATTTAAGTATTATATACATACATATACAGTCCACTAATTTTAAATAATAATTTCTTTCCCTCGGCAATATGTTCAAATATCAATGAAAATGCTTACTATCAGGAAAGCCGAAATACTATTAAAATAAATATCTATTTTTATACATACATACATATGTACATAAACAGCCACATGTAATTATATGCAATGCAGATCTAATAATAATAATAATAATAATAATGCATGGAGACACAAGTCATAAGTTTACAGATGAGATAGCATTAAACTCACACACACACATAATTGTACACTTAAAATCAACCCCCCCAACCACGGGTACCTACTTTTTTCAAATATTTCAA
>NW_026092158.1:0-18710 GCF_024586455.1 Bactrocera neohumeralis | reverse complement strand
ACCAAAATAAAATCCTCAGACATATTAAAATCCAGGATTTGGAACGACGGAAAGGAATCAACCTCAAGCAAAAGCAGCAACGAGGGAAATATCATCAATATCATCATCAACCGCAGTTCATCGTACCACCCTTTACTTCGCGTCGCTACATATATATTTCGTATTTTCAACAAAGTCGCTGTTAACAATAAACTAACGCCAGTAATGATACTTCATCTACCGTTAGCGGAACTCAATCATACCTGGTGGCGAATCGTCGTAGCTATTCAACAGATCGAATTCGCTGAAGAAATTGAAAGACATCAGAAACAACAAGAAGTTAAATCGTTCGTACAGAAGCTGACTCCTTTTCTACATGAAATGAATCTTAACGGAGTGACAGTTTCAGTCCTCCGAGTCGGCGGCCGTTTGTCAAAAGCACCAATTCCTTTTGACGCAAAATTTCCCGCACTTCTTCCAAAAGATCATCGATTTACATTTTTATACATAGAATATCTTCATCGGAAGCATTTACATGCTGGTCCAAAAGTTTTAATAACTCTCTTGCGTGAGCGAGTCTAGGTTATAAATGCTCGCGAAATCGTAAGGAACATCGTTCGAAATTGCGTGCTCTGCTTCCATTATAAACCCAAATTAATGGGTCAAATTATGGCGGATCTTCCTGCCAATCACTTGCAAATGCAACGTCCAATTCTAGTTAGCGGCGTTGACTTTTGCGGCCCTTTCAGTACAACTTATCGTCTTCGTGGAAGAGCTGCATACAAAACATACATATATAGCAATCTTCGTATGCTTCGCATCCATGCAGAACTAGTGTCCGACCTCTCTACTAACAATTTTATACTTTGTCTAAAACGTTTTGTAGGAAGACGCGGCATACTTCAACGGATTTACTGCGACAGCGGCACACATTTCGTTGGTGCTTAAGCCAAATTGAGGGATTCTCATCAAAAATTCTTCAATCAAGCGGCTACTGATGACATCACTACTTGTAGCACCAACACTGGTTTTGAGTTTTGTTTTATTCCGCCTCGTGCTCCACATTTTGGAGGTTTATGGGAGGCGGCAGTAAAATCAATGAAATCCATTTTGCTAAAAAACATCTCAAACGCACATCTAACATATGAAGAACTTCAGACCGTCGTAGTTGAAGTAGAAGCTATTTTGAACTCGCGTCCGCTGACACCGATCTCATATGACCCTAATGATGGCGAAGCTCTATCTCCGGCTCATCTATTGATTAGGACATCATTACTGTCGATGCCAGATAAAGCTATCAATATGAGTACAGTATCTTCGTCAAGGCAATGGCAGCGGGTGAAGTATTTGAAGCAGCGCTTCTGGGACATATGATCACAGGATTATATTCTTAGCCTACGACAATGCTCGAAGTGGTTGAAATCGGAAGCCAACATCGAAATTGGTCAAATGGTCATCATCCATGAATCCAACTTGCCCCCACAGCATTGGTCACTTGGGAGAATTATCAACGTCGTCCCTGGTTCAGACGGCAAAGTGAGGGTTATGGACATCAAAACTACAAAAGGGATTAAAAGGAGAGCAGTCCATAAAATTGCACCATTACCTATTTCGGATTGAAATGCAAGCTATTCACCTTTGTGAAAGCACCGCTTATGCATATGCTAGTAAATACCACTAGTTCACATTACATGAACATATTCTTTATCTGTCATAAATATGTAACATGACACTTACGACCCATATGGTCCGTATTGAAACATTATGTGTACTTTGCTAATACTGTCCTCCTTAGGTGGTCCCAAAATATAATTCATAGATTGTAAGATGAATTTTTCCACTTGTAACATATGCCATATCTCAAGTGGATTGTAGATATACTTCCTAGAATGTAAGATAAATATTTGTATCTAGATTTGTGCGATTTCAACTAATATACACAACGTAGGCAATGGTCCAAGTATGGTTTATATGAAGTTTGGTTGAAATCCGATAACGCATGTGTGTGCGGTGCGTATGTGAAGTGAGTGTGTTTTTGCCGCAGGCATTTCTTGTACCGCATACAGCATTCATTAGTATTGAATACATTTTGGTCGTTTGTGTATTGGAGAGGAATGCACGGAGTGATGCAACTAACAATTTGTTATCATTTCTCTTTGCTCTTTGGACGTCATTGGTAATTGATCTTATCATAATCGATTTTTGAAAATATTAATTTCTTCGCATTTTATGATGAGTATTTTGATAAAAATAAATTAATTTTCGTTCTAATCATCGTTTTAATTTGAATATTTTGTTAAAAAAAATTAAAAAAAAACAATGATTAATGAGATAAAAATCGATTGTTTTACTACACAAGTGTTCTGATTGTTACAAGTGCATCATATGATTTTGTGACATAATCTCAAATTTGATATTTTTTGAAAAAAATTAAAAAATTGAGTGAATTTTTTTTGTTTAATGTCCGATCAGTGAGCTAAAAACTATTTTGATTTTTTGGCCAATTTTTAATTGAATTTTGTCACATTTTCAGCAGATTTTCGTGTCTTTTCGTCACTTTTTGGTGCTTTTCGAGTGCAGACGATCTCGAACGTTACATTTTCGCTTCCGAACGGTAAGACAAAAATTATTCCAATTTTTTGCCAATTTTTAATTGAATTTTGACACATTTTCAGCATATTTTTAACAATTTTCGTGTCTTTTCGTGACAAAATAGATCAAACGAAAGGGAAAATCAATCGCAAGAACAGCGAGAACAAGAGATTGCAAATACAAGGGAACGTGTTGCAAGATCGCTTTCAGATCGTAGGCCGACAAGTATTAATCAAAATGTTCAAAGGCGTGCGGCACAAATCTACGTTAATGTTGCTTTAAATGGTGCTGGATTTAGATATATTCACGCAATTGATTACAGTTTGCATAAGTTTGTGGTGATTGGTGGAATGAACAAAGTATGCCAACATTGTAATGCACTGAAATTTCATAATGAAACATCTGGAATGTGTTGTGCCAGTGGCAAAGTAAGATTACCCGAATTAAAATACCCACCGGAACCATTGGCAACATTAATTTCAGGAACAATGCCGCAATCGAAAATTTTTTTGGAAAATATCCAAATGTATAATTCGTGCTTTAAAATGACTTCCTTGGGAGCGACGAATGTAATACGAAATAATTTCATGTCGACATTTAAGGTAATTTCGGCTCAGGGAATTTCGAATGAAGCATACAGCGACATTTCAGAACTTTTCACAAGTTCTAATCAATCATACTTTGCATCACAATTTCATGTGGTGTTCTAAATATTAATTCGCTATGTACGAAAGATGGGAAATGCACGAAGCGGTATCCCAGAGATTTGATTTCCGAGACAATTAATGGAAATGATGGTTACCCATTGTATCGCCGACAATCAACATATGATAATGGCAAATCGATCAATCTACGAGTCAATAATCAAGATATTACTGTTGATAATAGGTGGGTTATATGTTATCAGTAGCAAAGAGGCAGTTTGGAAATTATTATCGTTCCCAATTCATGATCGAAATCCTGCAGTTATTCATTTGTAAGTACATTTGGAAATGGACAACGTGTATATTTCACAGTTGATACTGCACAGCAAATTGCAGAGCGACCACCATCAACTACATTAAAATCGTTTTTCGAATTGTGTCAAAATGATCAATTTCCTAAAACATTGCTTTATTCACAAGTACCAACATATTACACTTGGAATGCATCTGGAAAGAAATGGAACAGACGTAAGCAAGGAGGACCAGTTCAAGGTTATGCTGGTATTTTTGAGATGCCATTGGACGTCTCTACACAGTGCATCCCAGTCATGCTGAATGTTTTTATTTGCGTCTATTATTGATTCATGTTCGTGGGCCTACATCATTTTTGAGTTTGTAAATTGTTACAAACTGTTAACGGCCTACAGTGTCACACTTTTCGTCAAGCATGTCAGGAATTGCATTTACTGGAAGATGATAATCACTCGGATGCGACACTTAGGGATGCATCAGCAACAGGTTCTCCTCATCAAATACGAACATTATTTGCTATTATTATTGCAACATGTTTTGCATCTGATCCATTGCAATTATGGGAAAATTTTAAGGATTTTATGACCGAAAACATTTTGCATCGTATGCACCGAATTGCAGGAAATAACGATTTAATGATTACAGTTGAAATGTTTAATGAGGCAATGATTATCATTGAAGATATTTGTTTGGTAATTGCAAATAAATCATTGACGCAATTGGGTTTGCCAGCTCCAAATCGACCAATGCATGATGCATTCAATCAAGAAGTAAATCGTGAAAAACAATATGATTTGAATGAGTTGACCACATTTATAAACTTGAATTTGCATAAATTGAATACAGAACAGAGACACGCATATGATACCATAATGGAATCAGTACGAAACGAAAGTGGAGGAATGTTTTTTTTAGACGCTCCAGGAGGAACTGGCAAAACATTTCTGATTTCCTTGCTATTAGTGACTATAAGATCACAGAGTAATATAGCATTGGCACTTGCATCGTCTGGAATAGCAGCGACGTTATTAGATGGTGGTGGGACAGCCCATTCTGCACTTAAATTACCACTGAATATGAATGTAAATGAAAATCCCACCTGTAACGTTTCCAAAAATTCAGGAATGGGCAAAGTCTTGCAGCAATGCAAATTAATAGTGTGGGATGAATGTACAATGGCCCATAAGAAATCAGTGGAAGTTGGCTGGTGATTTTCGTCAGACATAGCCTGTGATTTCCCGTTCAACACCAGCAGATGAATTAAAAGCATGTTTAAAGTGATCTTATTTATGGACTCAATACTACAAATGTGCGAGTACAAATTCAAAACGATCCATCGGCCGACACATTTTCAAGGCAACTGTTGGCAATAGGCAATGGTCAACTTGCTGTTGGTCGTGAAACTGGCTTAATCACTTTACCAGATAACTTTTGTAATATTGCACCGACAAAAGAAGAATTGGTGTCAAGTGTTTTTCCAAATGTTGCAGAAAATTATCGCAATCATAATTGGTTAGCTGAAAGAGCTATACTGGCCGCTAAAAATAAAAACGTTGGTCAAATGAATGCAGACATTCATTCCGAGGTTGTAACATATCAATCAGTTGACACCGTTACGAATCAAAACGACTCTGTGATTTACCCGGACTTTCACTTCATCGTTTACAATTGAAAGTGGGTGCTCCCATTATTATGCTTCGAAATATAAATCAACCACTATTATGCAATGGGACAAGATTAGCGGTTAGAAAGGTCATGAACAATTTGATCGTAGAAACAATTTTAAAGGGAAAGTTTAAAGGTGAAGATGTATTGATTCCACGAATTCCAATGATTCCATCAGATTTACCTTTTGAATTCAAAAGACTACAGTTTACGTCTTGCATTTGCTATTACAATAAATAAAGCGCAAGGGCAATCGTTGGAATTGTGTGGAATTGATTTAGAATATCCTTGCTTTTCACACGGCCAGTTATATGTTTCGTGCTCACGTGTTGGCAAGCCTTCAGTTTTCTTTATCTACACAACAACTCATGGCAAAACCAAAAATGTTGTCTACGAAAGAGCTCTAAGATAGTTTAAGTGATACGTAGTCTAAGATTGTAAGAAACTAGAATTAAAAGTTGAATAATAGGGAACAAAACCAGTTTTATTAAAAACAAGTGTGTTTCTTTTCTTATTTTGTTTTGCCGTGCGAAGCAGGCACCGGGCCCGCTAGTACTGCATATAAGCAAACATAATAAAGAAAACGAGGCAGTTGACCACAGGGAGTTGCCCACGGAAGTTGTCACGGGCAGTTGCCCATAGTTGCCCACGAGAACTCGACAGAGTTTTTAATTTGCACATCAATTCTTACATCCATACAATTTTCTATGATTTGTACTTAATTCCATTTTTGTATGATCTCATTTTCGGTTGCACTTTGCAAGCAGGTACATATACATATATCGGGTGATTTTTTAAGAGCTTGATAACTTTTTTTTAAAAAAAAAAAACGCATAAAATTTGCAAAATCTCATCGGTTCTTTATTTGAAACGTTAGATTGGTTCATGACATTTACTTTTTGAAGATAATTTCATTTAAATGTTGACCGCGGCTGCGTCTTAGGTGGTCCATTCGGAAAGTCCAATTTTGGGCAACTTTTTCGAGCATTTCGGCCGGAATAGCCCGAATTTCTTCGGAAATGTTGTCTTCCAAAGCTGGAATAGTTGCTGGCTTATTTCTGTAGACTTTAGACTTGACGTAGCCCCACAAAAAATAGTCTAAAGGCGTTAAATCGCATGATCTTGGTGGCCAACTTACGGGTCCATTTCTTGAGATGAATTGTTCTCCGAAGTTTTCCCTCAAAATGGCCATAGAATCGCGAGCTGTGTGGCATGTAGCGCCATCTTGTTGAAACCACATGTCAACCAAGTTCAGTTCTTCCATTTTTGGCAACAAAAAGTTTGTTAGCATCGAACGATAGCGATCGCCATTCACCGTAACGTTGCGTCCAACAGCATCTTTGAAAAAATACGGTCCAATGATTCCACCAGCGTACAAACCACACCAAACAGTGCATTTTTCGGGATGCATGGGCAGTTGGCCACCAAGATCATGCGATTTAACGCCTTTAGACTATTTTTTGTGGGGCTACGTCAAGTCTAAAGTCTCCAGAAATAAGCCAGCAACTATTCCAGCTTTGGAAGACAACATTTCCGAAGAAATTCGGGCTATTCCGGCCGAAATGCTCGAAAAAGTTGCCCAAAATTGGACTTTCCGAATGGACCACCTAAGACGCAGCCGCGGTCAACATTTAAATGAAATTATCTTCAAAAAGTAAATGTCATGAACCAATCTAACTTTTCAAATAAAGAACCGATGAGATTTTGCAAATTTTATGCGTTTTTTTTTTTAAAAAAGTTATCAAGCTCTTAAAAAATCACCCGATATAATCTGGATCTTAACAAACTATCAACTAGTAATAAGTAAACATACTAGTTAGTATAAATAGAAGTAAGAAACATGCAATAAGTTAGTCTTAAGAATATAAATAAAGAGTACACTTTTCGGTGTAGCTCAAACTATATTCTTTTGACTCATTTTTACTTTATGTAAAAATTAACTCGCTCGCATAGTTTTGTGTAGTTATTTGAAAATATTTGAAATAAATAGGATTTTCTTTGTGTTCGGTTTCGTGCTGGGGAGTGCATGTAAGTACCATTATTTGTGATTGCTTTGCGCTGGTAGGACTAGATTTGCATAATTTTCGTTTTTCTGTCATTTCAGAGTTAATTTTTAATAATTTTTTCTGAACTTGAATAGTAGGCGTTTTGAAAAAACAAGTGAAAACTTGTTTGTGTGTGTGAACACCTGTTTGTTCATACACAAATTTTCACATTTCCAAGAGTAGGTTTTTGTTTTTCGACAAGTAATTTTGTTGGGGTGTGTGTGCTTGCACAAAATTTTGAGACAAGTGTTTTTTGTTAGATTAGGTGATTTTTTCGTGGAGGTGGTTTTGTAGCCAGCCACGTTGTGCCTGCAAAAATACTTAAAGGGGAGTTAAGTGAGTTGGTTTTTGGTGCCAAGCACTTCGAGAAGGAGGTTGCGGAAGGTGTCAATGCACAACAATGCAACTACGCAACAATAGACCAGCTGAACATCTTATGATGTCAGCTGTCTGTGGGTGTAGTATTGCCATACTCCAGGAGCCCTACGCCACTAATGGTGTGGTTAGGGGTCTTCCTGGAGGTTTCAGGGTCTTTTCGGACCTTGGGGTTAATGCGGTTATAGTTGTGAATAATCCAATCTATGATTGTGTAGTTTTGAATTCTTCACAGCTGGGTGTTTGTGTAGCTATAGAGGGGTGTTCGGTAGAATGGTTGTGGCTAGTTTGTGCTGCAAATTTAGCGAGCCTCTAGAGCCCTACCTGGGATACGTGGATATGCTTCTACTTCTTGTAGGTGGGAGTCCATTTATCCTGGGGTTGAATGCGAATACCTTGTCCTCGATGTGGTTCAGTAAAAGTGCCCATACACGAGCACACAACTGCGTTCGATCGGTATGAATTTGTTTGCCCATACACGACACACAATTCCATTTTGTGTTCGTTCTTTACAGAGTTAACATGTGCGACAGGCAAGTGGAATTTCTTGGATTTATTTCTAATGTAGCATTTTTATCTATTTCTTTGTATTTCGTTAATAAGTTATTCCAACTTTTATTTTTCTCAATTTTATTTTTATATTTATCACTTTTCGTTTGCCAATTCATATTTTATAAAATCAATAAATTCTGAACAATCAATTTTTTTTTGCTTAAATCTCTTTAAAAAATATATAAAAATATGTCCCAAAAGTTGTAGATGGGAATTCGAAATATTATCGAAGTTAGAAGGGAAATAGTAACCGAGCGTTTAGCAGATATACGCGCCTGGGGAAAAAGCGAAAACTTTGAAACGTGATTTCTCGGTTTTCCATTTTTACGATTATTTTCAATTGGCGAGCAGGATAG
The DNA here is from genome assembly GCF_024586455.1 of Bactrocera neohumeralis. Classification (NCBI taxonomy): domain Eukaryota; kingdom Metazoa; phylum Arthropoda; class Insecta; order Diptera; family Tephritidae; genus Bactrocera; species Bactrocera neohumeralis. The sequence continues at coordinate 10,190 of NW_026092158.1, read as the reverse complement.
AGAAAAACCAAATGTCTTATGGAATCGCGGCAAAGTTTAGTATCTTTGGCATTGTTGGACGCGTGAGCTAACCTTGAAGAGGAGGACTGTCAGGCGATTGAGGCGAAAGTTTCAACGCACCCGACGGTTCAATTCTGATAGGTTGTCCCAGCCTAGGTAAGAATTTAGTTGTGTGGATAGGGAGTCCGGATATCACCTCTCTTCGCGTCGGTGACACTCTGTTATCGTCGTGGAGAGAGTGTGCGGGGGTTCTGTTAAGTGCGTTCTTTCCCAGGTCGGAGGTGCAGGTACCTCAAGCACAGGAGGAACCGGTCCCTCAATTAGACGATGGGGAGTTGGGGTACGCCTTTGGCTTGGTTATGTCTAAAAGGTCTCCAGGTTTTGGTGGTTTTAACAGAGATGTAACGTGGCTTTCACCACCTTACAATAATTTACGTCAACACCACTACACCCGACCTCAACGTAGAGCTTTCCACCATACCAGAATTATCCTAAACTTCACATCACCGCACTGACCAAAGCTACGCACACAACTCACCCCACTACACTGACGAAAGCTGCGCTGGGCTGCTATTTAAGCAAGCATCCAGGGCGATCGTTTTCTTCCAGCACTCCGGCGAAGACGGTCGCCATCGGCAGCAACAGGCAGAGGTAAGTGTAACAATAGTAGAAATAGTTAGCATTGTATATAAAAGTAGAAGTAAACAGTATGGAGTAGACATCGCGCAGAAAAGCCATCATGCCAGTGCTCGCGTTGACTCTGCCCTATACAGTAGGAGGGGGGGGTTCGCGGGCCTCGCGCAGAAAAGGCATCACCGCCGGGTGATGCCAGTGCTCGCGATGGCCCTGCCCGGTTGTTGGGTGTGTACACTTCATCTATTGAATTAAATCTTTTATTTGCTAAGGGTTCGTGGGTTCCAAGGCTGACCCTGGAGCGGCTGAGCATACCTCAGCTATGGACGAAACCCCATTACAAATGGCGCCCGAGCAGGGACCTGATTTTGTGAGTGACAGTGGAAAACATGAAACGGTCACCAACGCTCATGAATAAGCATCGCAGTACTCCAGCGAAAAAGGCTCTAACGCTGGAGACGGACACGACCAGTTGGATTTACTGGCTGAAGAAGGACCGATTAATCACCGAGTGCAGACGACACCACATCGCTGTCGAAGGACGCACCGTAGCAGATATCCGTAGCGAGCTGAGCGCCTGTATCCGTGCAAAGCGCCACAATAAATCCACGGAGGATCTGGTAAAGGCATTGGAAAAGGAAATGAAGGAGGAAGATAACGCCACCATACCCGTTCCAACCACCACAGTGAGAATCCCCAGCAAAGCGAAAGCAACACGTGACATCACATCGGCAGCAAAATTGCCAGATTTGGAGGTTATGAACTCGGTGCGGCGATGGAACATACGCTACAGCGGCCGCGAAAATTTACACGACTTCTTAGAGCGATGCGAGGAACTCGCCGAATGCTATTCGATAGCAAATAACCAGCTTCTTGCTACTATGCCGGAAATTTTGCAGGACAAAGCGCTGCAATCGTTTCGTGTAAAACGCAACTTCATCAACACGTGGGGCGACTTTCGTTACGAGGCTGAGCGGTTCTTTTTACCGAAACGTCACCTCGCACATCTGGAGGAAACCATCCATCAGCGCAAGCAATTTCCCAGAGAGAAGGCAAAGGACTATGTGCTGGCTATCCAAACGCTTATCCACCAGTACCCGAAACTTCGCGATGAAGAACACACCGAGCGTATCTGTGTCGATCTAAGGGTGGAGTATCGCTTGTATGTCCGTCGGAGCGATTTCAACAGCGTGGACGAACTACTCGAATTAACGGAATAATTCGAATTGTTGAAAGGCGAGGAGACCAGGCAAGCGAGAAACACCAATCACTGTTTGACGGCGGTAAGTAATAAGTATTGCAGCGAGAACGTTTGTTGGCGATGTAAGCAGCCGGGACACCGAAGACGGCAATGTCGCAACCAGCAGCGAATATTCTGCTCCCGCTGTGGACGCGACGGAATCATGTCGCGAGACTGCAATTGTCCTACACGTGCGATAGTGCGAGCTACTCCGTCCAGATCCAGTACAACAGCACTCAAAGCAACGTTTCCGTACCCAGAAGGGAAACAAGATGGCCGTTATTATTTGCCCATTACTGTCGCGAGCATGCAGATCGAAGTCCTGGTGGACACCGGAGCCACGCTCACATACATGGGTAAGGAACTTCATCTAGACAAACACGGAATTAAAGCCAAACGCAAGACCCGTCGCATTCAGCTATCTAACCAGACGTATATACCCAGCACGAAAATGTATCCTGTTAATATAGGGCTGGGTGACAAGTCTACGCACTTACTCGTATCAGCTCTACCGACGCTTTCGGAACATGTCATCTTAGGCATGGATTTCTTAAGGAAGCGAGACCTGACTATCACCATCGATGGTCAACCCCTAACCGCCACACTCCTGAGCACACAGGCACCTACCGATCACCTTGCTATGCTAACCGAAAGGCGACATCTTACGGAAAAGGAGAATCATCAGTTGAACACACTCCTCACTGGAAACGCGGCAGTGTTCTCGGCACATGTGATTCGACTTAAACACGATCGCCCATTGAAGCAGAGATATTATCCGCGCAACCCAGCGATGCAAGAAGTAATCAATCAGGAGGTGAACGAATTGATTGCAACCGGCCGCGTCGAAGTCTCTAACAGCGCTTACAGCTCCCCCATTGTCTTAGTGCGAAAGAAACAAGGAAGTTGGCGAATCTGTATAGACTACCGGCAACTTAACGCATCAAGTATACCAGACGCATACCCACTTCCCCAAATAAACGCAATCCTAGACCAGTTGAAGGAAGATCGGTTTATCTCGACAATCGACCTGAAGAACGGCTACTGGCAAATTCCGCTACACCCCCGCTCACGCCCGTACACCACATTTACCGTACCGGGGAGAAGTTTATTCCAGTGGCGAGTGATGCCTTTTGGGCTGCATTCGGCGCCAGCAACATTCCACCGTCCTGGGATCAGAACTACAGCTGAAGGTCTTCGCCTATCTAGACGACATCATTGTACTGGGAAACTCTTTCGAAGAGCACTTAGACTACTTGCAAGCAGTGTTCACGCGCCTCCAACAAAACCGCATGCAGATCAACTTTGAGAAGAGTAAGTTCGTGCAGCAACGCCTCCATTACTTGGGCCATGTAGTCAGCAACGAGGGTATTCACACCGACCCGGCTAAGGTGGCAGCCATTAGCGACATGGCAGCACCTACCCCATCCGAGAACTACGCCGCTTCCTGGGAGCAGCCTCGTGGTACCGACGTTTCGTAGCAGACTTTGCCACAATATCAGCACCGCTGAACCGTTTATTGAAAAAGAACCAGCGTTGGTCATGGGGTGCCGAACAAGAAGAAGCATTCCAGGTGCTAAAGGAGAGTCTAACTAGTGCACCCATCCTGGGCTGCCCTGACTTCGAGAGGCCTTTCTGTCTGCAGACTGACGCCAGCGGAGAAGGACTAGGCGTGGTACTATTTCAACGCCATTCGGACCAAGAACGAGTTGTAGCATACGCCAGTCGCAGCTTGACATAGTTGGAGAAGCGGTGCCTAGCCGTATTGTGGGGTATAAGGAAAATGCGACCATACCTGGAGGGCTATCATTTCACCGTAATCACCGACCATCATTCGCTTAAATGGCTTCACACCTTGCAGAACCCATCCGGAAGACTCGCAAGGTGGGCACTAGAGCTACAACAGTTTGACTTCGAAATCGAGTATCGTAAAGGCACCCTCAATGTAGTCGCCGACGCGCTATCCAGATGCCCATTGAAAGAACAAGAAGGCGATGTGGAACTTTTGCATGCCGTCCATAAGCAACCGGATAGATGGTATGAAAGACGTACGTGCCAGGTACACGATCAAGCGAAGAAACATCCCGATTATCTACTTATCGATGGCCGGCTCTTTCGGCACATCGCCCCACGCAATACGTTATCCAGGTCACCACTCTGGAAACTATGCGTACCAGAGCACCGTCGACTCGAAGTCCTGAGAGAAAATCACGACGCTAGCACCGGCGGTCACATGGGTGTACACAAAACACTCAAACGCACACAAGAAGGGTACTATTGGCCTGGGATGCATAGGGATGCACTCAGGTATGTTCGTCGATGCCAACAATGTGCCGAATATAAGATAGACCAGCGCCGACCTGTCGGGATGATGGCCACCATGCAATGCTCACGACCATAGGAAGTTGTAACGGCAGACTTTGTAGGCCCACTACCACGCTCAACAAATGACAACTCGTGCTTGCTAGTGCTCACGGATAAGTTCTCCAAGTGGGTGGAACTCGTGCCAGTCCGGAATGCAACCACCGCCAGTGTTATAAAGGCGCTACGAGAACGCGTGATATACAGGTTTGGTTGCCCTGACGTATTCCTTACCGACAACGGGAAGCAATTCACCGGCAAGCCGCTTACACAGTTCCTGGAGAACCACGGAATCCAACATTGTTTCACCGCCATTTACGCTCCCCACGAGAACCCAACCGAGCGCACCCACAGAGTCGTGAAAACTATGATCGCCCAACCAGCAAAGGCCGATCATCGGACCTGGGACCACCAACTAGCCGAAATAGCTTTCGCGATAAATACATCACAACACGACTCGACAAAAACATCAGCAGCTGAGATAAACTTCGGGTACACACCAGCTACACCGAAACAGATCCGCAAAGAAGGGAACGTGCCCGACGAAGAAGCCATCACTGTGCCGACACTCACCGAGCTTTGGCAAGAAGTTTCTCGCAACTTGTCTACCGCAGCAAAACGCCAGAAGAAATACTAAGATTTGCGCAGACGACCATGGAAGCCACTTATCGGCGAGAAAGTACTCAAAAGAGAAAATTCAAGTCGACCAATACAGTTGAACTCGTAAATCCGAACGCACCGGGTGGGCGTACCATTCATGTGCATCTGCAAGATCTAAAGCAGCTGCCAACCGAATACTAAATTTGAGTAGCCGCTAGCGCGATCTCTACCGAGCCTACGGACTCTAACTCTGAGCCACCTAGCACTAATGCAACTCAACAATAGACGTTGCCAACACTAATCGAAGCGCCTGTTTGCTCATCTCTTTCCAGATAACCAAAATGAAACCCACAACCAGCAGAAGGCTGCATGCATCGGGCCGCCAACCACAGCCGCCAGACGAGCCGCAAAGGCCGCCACACTTCCGGCCACCCCCGGAAGCACGACCTCGGGTGCACCCGAATACAACCGGGGCGCACCAGTTACATGCGATAAGTACAGACGACACCGTGTCAGCTGCCCGAACTCGCCCTAGGGTACCCAGACAGCCCCTGTAGCGCAGCGTCATCAAAGCCTCCACCCGAAGTCGGCCGGAAACAGAACCAGCGGTAGTAGAAGTATTGCCACGACAGACGCCGCTCAGCACAAACGCCTGGAAGCTCACGACCAACAGGCGAGCCCCAACGCCACGTGAAGCAGACCACGAAGCTGGTGCTGCGACAGAGCCGCGCGCCGCCCAAACCTCGACGCACCCAGCAGTCCAAGCGAAGGCCCAGGTAACGCTCTCCGCCAAACAAAGAGACCTGACGACTGCAGCTTCGCTCCAACTCGTCAAGCGAGGCACGGCAACGAGTACCGTCAGAGCGGAAGCCAGTACCACGAAGCCACTCGCAGAGAAGGCGCAAAAAGCACCCGCCACAGCAACGCCGGCGTGCTCGAACGACAACGGGGCGTCTGCCCCAACAACTGCCACGACCAACGTCGAGACGACGCCGCCTCACCCAAAAGCGACACCAACCCCGACCACGACCCGACCTCCAATTGCCGAGATCAGCGCACGACCGGTCACGCCTGACACATCGCACCAAGAAGTGACACCGGTGACCGAAATCCCAGGGTTCCTGGAAGGGCTGGTAATGACACTGCAGCACTTTATCAAGCGCTCCAAGCGAACGCTATTCTTACGTAACCGACGTCTAGCCCTGCAGAAGCTAGAAGGCGACCGGGTTCTGGTGCGATACGGCGGGGAAAGATGCGTGCTTCATTTATATGAGTGAATACCTCAGAGCAGCCATTACAATTAAGTTACTAGTCTTAAGTATGTATTTGCACTACATTGATCTGTACAACCCAACCCGTAGGCCAGAAATTAAAACTAGTTGTTTACCAGTTACAATAGTTATTTATGCATTTATACAATTATATTAAATGGGTGTCACTAGTTGTAAGTACGCATAGCTATAAGACCTAAGACGCCTTTGTACTATAGGTTAAGAAACAACTATTAAATAAAGGTTTCCACACCCGCTCCCCGTTCACGGCACATGCCAACCAGGACAGCCAGACAGCCTCCAGCCAACCCATCGTGGGAGATCGAGACCACTCCTTCCACCTGTTACCAGCGAAGTATCGTTGTCCGAAGTGAGGGGGGGACTGGATTTACGTCAACACCACTACACCCGACCTCAACGTAGAGCTTTCCACCATACCAGAATTATCCTAAACTTCACCTCACCGCACTGACGAAAGCTACGCACACAACTCACCCCACTACACTGACGAAAGCTGCGCTGTCCTGCTATATAAGCAAGCACTTCCAGCACATCCAGTGCGATCATTTTCTTCCAGCACTCCGGCGAGGACGGTTGCCATCGGCAGCAACAGGCAGGGGTAAGTGTAACAATAGTAGAAATAGGTAGCATTGTATATAAAAGTAGAAGTAAACAGTATGGGGTAGACATCGCGCAGAAAAGGCATCATGCCTGTGCTGGCGATAACTCTGCCCTATACAGTAGGAGGGGGGGATCCTCGCATAGAAAAGGCATCACCGCCGGGTGATGCCAGTGCTCGCGATGGCCCTGCCCGGTTGTTGAGGGAATTCGTAGGCCTCGCGCAGAAAAGGCATCACCGCCGGGTGATGCCAGTGCTCGCGATGGCCCTGCCCGGTAGTTGAGGGAATTCGCAGGCCTCGCGCAGAAAAGGCATCACCGCCGGGTGATGCCAGTGCTCGCGATGGCCCTGCCCGGTAATTGGGGGAATTCGCAGGCCCCGCGCAGCAAAGGCATCACCGCTGGGTGATGCCAATGCTCGCGATGGCACTGCCGTAACCGCGTCTAGAACACGCGGCGTTACTACCGCTGCCTGCACACCGTTGGACATCGTTACGAGAACGCTAATAAGCAACGCCAAGGGAGTTGCGAACCAGAGGGAAGTCACCGTTGTGCGGATCGCCGCCGTACACATTGCCGCTGTACAAGTCACCGTGCAGATCACCGCAGTACGCATTGCCGCTGTACAAGGCACCGTAGCAGATCACCGCAGTACGCATTGCGCTGTACCAGTCACCGTGCAGATCACCGCAGTACACATTGCCCCTGTACAAGTCACCGTGCAGATCACCGCAGTACGCATTGCCGCTGTACAAGTCACCGTTGCAGATCACCGCAGTACGCATTGCCGCTGTACACTTCATCTATTGAATTAAATCTTTTATTTGCTAAGGGTTCGTGGGTCCCAAGGCTGACCCTGGAGCGGCTGAGCATACCTCAGCTATGGACGAAGCCCCATTACAGAGAGATATGCGAAAGCTTGTGGAAGTTCATTCCTGAATACCTGGAGGCTATTTATGATAAGTGCGTTTGGGAGGTATATTTTCCTTATGAGTGGAAAAAAGCTAGGGCAGTTTCTCTCCTGAATTCCCCTGATAAGATCAGGAGCGATCCTCGCTTTTGTTGGGGCATCAGTCTTCTTCCAGTACTTGGAAAAGTGCTGGAAAGGGTAATGGTGGAACGAATTCAGGAGCTAACGAGAGGTATGTGGTCGGAAAGGCGGTTTGTGTTTAGGGGAGGACGAAGTGTAGTGGATGCTTGAATGTTTGTTCAGAATGCTGTTAGGGATAATGTCAAAAAATATGTCCTTGGCATACTTGTTGACTTTAAGAGGGCGTTTGATTACCTAAGCTGGGATCGGGCGATGCAACGACTGGAGGAACTTGTCTATCCGGAAGATGCTCTTTGTCGGAACTATTTTTCGGACAGAAAAGCCTCTCTAGTTGGTATGATGGGAAGTGTGGAGATTGAGGTGGTTCGCGGCTGCCCGCAGGGTTCCATCTGTGGTCCATATATTTGTAATCTCATGATGAATTCTCTGCTTGGGCAGCTCGAGCCACTTTGTAGGTGTTGTGCGTATGCGGATAATTTTCTTCTTTTGGTTGAAGGTCGTTCGCGGTGTTATTTAGAACGGGCGGGAGGACAATTTTTAGAAATTGTAAATCTTAGGGGTTTAGGTGTGGGAGTAGACATATCGATGGATAAAACGGTGGCAATGCTGCTGAAAGGTAGATTGTCGCTGGTTCGTCCACCGATTGTCCGTGTGAATGGGGTCAGTATCAAATATGTGACGCAAGCCAAATATCTGGAGCCTTTCATCAAATATTGAAAAAGTAAGAATAATAGAATATTTTATTGCAAATTATTTGTTTATTGATAGAATAGCTTACATCTCAATTTTGAATCGCAACATTATTTTATTTCAAACTCTTTGTTTATTATGTGACAGTCACAATTATTTGTTTGCTTCAAAAGATTCTAAAAGATGGCATTAATTATTAATTGGATTGAGTAAGTATTCAACAGATGGCGCTATGCTAAAAATTTAAACGTATAAGGTACACATATCCTAAATTTATTTTGAATTTTAATATAAAAATATAAATTTAGGTTATTCCTTAGTTTCAGCAATACGTAGTTATTATGCTATTAAATTTGTATTTTTAACATTGAATTCAATCCTATCAATAATTATCACCATCTGATAGAATCTTTTGGAGCTAACGGACAATTGTCAGTCCCACATAATAGGCTTGTCAACGACAGATGGCAAGCCTACTAAATAAGCAACAGGTGGCAAGACGAGGGATGCTTGCGAGGAAGTATCGAGAGCGAACGCAAAGAAGAAAGACGCGCAACTTTGCTTTTGGAGCTTTTCAATTAATGTTCTTTAAATATATATTAAATTAAACATACCAGAATTCACAATTAAATAAACGGTGTTTCATTTCGATCATACTTAACATCTCAGAAGTGGAATTTATTTATCCATACGCCTACAAGTACATAAAACGTCGACGCAGTGGCAAGGGTGTACAAGTATAGTACACGAACGACGAGAATCTTCAACGATCAAAGGCAGCGTAAACGTGCACGTAATAGCAAAACGGCGCATCGTCATTTGAAGAGAAGATTCTCAACGGCGCAGCCAAGTGTAAGTGCTGCAAAACAAAGCCACAGCGAAACGCCAACGTCTTATTAGGAAAGACACACCGAGCAATTACAACGAATTGCAAAGCAGAAACAAGCGGTGTACGAGTGTAGTACACAAACGACGAGAATCTCCAAGGAAAGGGACAGCGCAAAACGAGCACGTATTGGGAAAAACGCCGCGTTTGCCTCTGCAAAGAAGAGTTTCAACACGGCAGCCAAGTATTGCGGCAAAAAAAAAGAAAAAAAAAACAGTGAAGCATTAACAACCTGAGTTTCAACGTACAGCGTGTTTGTATAGTACGCAAAGAAAGAAGGCAATTCAACAAAGGCGCAAGCGTGCAACAAACGGAGCTGACTGCGCTGCTTACAACAGTCGCGACTGAGCAGATACGAAACCACGCTAGTTAAACTTCTCTGCGTCTACGAGTCAACGTTTAAATTTTAAAACGCATACACACGCTAGTTGGTTCGTGTGCAAGCAGAACTTCCAATTGGAATTGGCAAAACGAATTTGAAGCAGTACCAAGCAGCGAACAGCAAGAGTAAAACAACGAAATAAAGGCAAACAAATCACAGTGCAGGCTCTAAATAAAAGGACGGTGAAATAAACTGTTTAGGAATATTGGTTTTCTACTGATAAAATATTTCTTTTACAAACATGATAAAGTTAAATACGCTAAAGGTCATTCAACTGAATGCACTACTAAGGGCTAACGATTTACCAACGACGGGTACCAAAATAGTTAAAGTAGCCAAACTGCAAGAAGTTTTGGGTGCTGATGAGGTTGATCCGATGGAGCTTGAAGACGATGGTGCGGTATCCACAAATGATGTACGAATGCAACTGAATAGCTTTGAGAGAGGCGATGGCAAGTTTA
>NW_026092157.1:0-7570 GCF_024586455.1 Bactrocera neohumeralis | reverse complement strand
ACTCCAGTGGGAAATGAGGGAGCTATTTTTTCATCACTGACAAAATTTTTTCCCCCGGCCCTCTTTTCCCGTTTAAAAAGAAATTTAAACACTTCAAGAATCAGTTATTCGTTATTTTTGTTGGATTATGAACTTGCGTGAAGCACCTACTTTGCTCATTTCTGTCTGTTTCCAGGTTAGCAAATATCTTTTTCAACTGTGGATTTCTGAGCCCAAATTCAACAGGATTTTCCCCAAAAAGCCAAATGCTTCATAAACACACGAAATGCTTTATGATCCATTTTTTTGTAAACTAACACAAGTTGCTTCACAAAATATTATATCTCAATAACTAATAGTTATAATCCAACTAATAGAAATCATATGAAGTGTAGTAATATTATCTATGTATCAGCCACAGTGAAGCGTGGACGGGTCCCCTTAGTATTTTTATACATTTATTTGCAGATTTTTATCTCGCTTCAGTTGTTCTTACGCTGATGTTAGAAAAACTATTAACCCGTCTATAACTATAAGTATATGTCCTCCTACCAACGGTTGGATATTCATCAATAGCCGTATTGTTTTAGACCCAGTTGATAACGAAACGTCTACAGACTATCTCACTTCAATTCAAAATCGGTTGAAAATATTATAAAAATCAGTAAGGAAGAGCTATTTTCGGGTATAACCGAACATATCATAATCTTGCAAATTAATGCTTGTAATGCTACGGAACTAACTTCAGGTACATAACGCTTGCTGCTATATTGGGTCTAGCACTCAATTTTATTAAGGTAACTCACATTGTGGCTGCTGTAAGCGGTAAAGTTGCCCCCGAAGATTAATTATTTAAAATTTATATAGGTATATGGGGCTAGATAGAAAAATAAAAACGGTCACGATTTAAACCTTAGTATATTTTGCCTTTCTCCGCTTGGACCTAGCATATTGATAAATTCCAAATATATTGCTAGGTGCTATTGAAGTGATGTGATTCTATTTGAAAACATGTATCCACCCATTAGTGCTTTAGTAGTTTTGACCATGGTTAGTCAGCATGTTGCTTTCGCCAAAAAAATAAAACCATAGTGAGACCGTGACATTTGGGACCAATTGGTCTGAAGGATTTTTAGCACTAAATAATTCGTTCATCCCGGAGATTGAATTTCAGAACGAAGGTATAGCCCACTTTTAATGAGTCCACAGTAAACTGTTGTTTTGCGAATACTTGCTTCATAAAATTTGCAAAATCTCATCGGTTCTTTATTTGAAACGTTAGATTGGTTCATGACATTTACTTTTGAAGATAATTTCATTTAAATGTTGACCGCGGCTGCGTCTTAGGTGGTCCATTCGGAAAGTCCAATTTTGGGCAACTTTTTCGAGCATTTCGGCCGGAATAGCCCGAATTTCTTCGGAAATGTTGTCTTCCAAAGCTGGAATAGTTGCTGGCTTATTTCTGTAGACTTTAGACTTGACGTAGCCCCACAAAAATAGTCTAAAGGCGTTAAATCGCATGATCTTGGTGGCCAACTTACGGGTCCATTTCTTGAGATGAATTGTTCTCCGAAGTTTTCCCTCAAAATGGCCATAGAATCGCGAGCTGTGTGGCATGTAGCGCCATCTTGTTGAAACCACATGTCAACCAAGTTCAGTTCTTCCATTTTTGGCAACAAAAAGTTTGTTAGCATCGAACGATAGCGATCGCCATTCACCGTAACGTTGCGTCCAACAGCATCTTTGAAAAAATACGGTCCAATGATTCCACCAGCGTACAAACCACACCAAACAGTGCATTTTTCGGGATGCAAGGCCAGTTCTTGAACGGCTTCTGGTTGCTCTTCACCCCAAATGCGGCAAACTTTTGCTTATTTACGCAGCCATTCAACCAGAAATGAGCCTCATAAATCGGACGTAAAGCGCGAAACACATTTCGAACCGAACACTGATTTTGGTAATAAAATTCAATGATTTGCAAGCGTTGCTCGTTAGTAAGTCTATTCATGATGAAATGTCAAAGCATACTGAGCATCTTTCTCTTTGACACCATGTCTGAAATCCCATGTGATTCGTCAAATACTAAACAGTATTTAAATTCTGGATTAATTCACTTCCTAATTCAGTTAAAAATGCTTTGCCGCCATGCATATTCATTTCATCATAAGCATATTCACAGTTACCCATGCGAGCATCATGTGTTCCGCCGTTGTTTGTATTGGCACTGGGGTGGTGCCGGATACGTGTTCTCGTTTTTGCCTGTGGCCATCTTTCACATACTGATTTAACTGCATTGTTCTCATAATCCATCTACTAAACTGTGCAAAGTTAGTCCGTGTGAAGTTTAGAAATTTCCAGCATTGTATTGTTAAGCCACCTGCTTTAACGCACATTCTGAAATCCCATAAAAATAGCTTAGCAGGCGGCAAAAACATGTACACATGAATTACGGAGACGTTTCAACTCAGCCATCTGGGATATTTTCTGGACAGTGCCTGTGAGTTTGGGAGTTCATGCACAATTTATCAATAAATGCTTTTAGAAGTGACCACGTCATCGTCAACACTTTTGCCCTGGCACAGTTTGTTTCGGAGGCTTGGGAATTTTTTTATGAAATTTCATTGGACTACTTTTGCTGCTTGCTCGGCTTCATTAACTAAGTTTGAATTTTGCTATAAATGCTTTTGGGATGGTGAACCTGTAGCCTTAAGTAAAGTTACACTTTTAATACTAATACCTCTTCTGAGAAATACTAGCAGAAGAGCTGCACTATTGGCAATTACTAAATAGAAAATAAGAAAAACTTTTGTTAACTTGGTTGATCAAGAAGCTAGAATATCCACTACAAGTAAAGAAATTTCCATACTTGAGTACTTTTTTGTGAGCAATCTTGACTGATCTGTTGGTGATGCCAGCTATAAGCAACTACTAATGCGATCTGAAGATATTCTTAATATTTTAGCGTTGCCTTGGGCACAACATGAGAAGAGGACATGCTGACAATTATTATCGATCTAACTCAATAAAAATAATTATTATATAAAGCAGACATTCGATCAAACAGAGAGTTTGTCATGGTCAAATAAACTCATTAGTTTTTGAAATTAACAAATTCGTTTGGCAAGTGATTTTGCTTTTATTTTTTTTTCTCATTCTTTTTAACCCAATCCCCAAAGGTTATTTCTCATGTAATTGCTAACTGGAATCCTAACGTACTCACCCACTGACTTTGTATACCAACGCGAACTTAGAAGAATTCTCCTCTAATAACACTAGTTTGAACCATGCTCAAAGTAAATTGCTAAGAGGTCTGATCACTGGGCAAGTATAGTAGTTGGATGGGAAAAGTGAAGGCTTCTTCAAATACAACTAAAAATTTATATTTTATGATTTTGCTTAGAGTCTTTAGGAGACATTTGCATTAATCTCTGACTTAACAGCTGCATTACATATCATAGCAGCTTTAAATGAATATTTTGCATAAGTAAGACTTATCTCTCATTTCTCCTAAAGGCACTAAAAGTGTCTCTCAATGCCGCCTCAGTTCATCGCAACACTTTTGGAAATAAAGTTTCTGCATTAGATCGTTGGATATCAAGACCTGTTACCAAGTTATATCTGACAGCAATAGTGTGGGGGCACGACGCGATTATTGTTTTCATCTTCCATTAGACTCTATTGTCCTTTATTATTTACCACAGTATGAACCATAAAGTTTTATACGTAAGATACCAACTACTCAATGTTAACTGATTCGTTTCGTTATTTACAAGAATTTGCAATAGTTCTATATTGCTCAAAACTTACTCACAGGAACGTACTTTTGCATGTGTTTGAGCCAATTGTCAAAGCTGTTTTTTCATTTTGATTGAAGTATATTCAAAACATGAATTCTGGAATACATCAACCGCTTCAGGTGTCGAAAAAGATTGACCTTTGTATATTTTTTATTTCGTACGAACAAATAGTACTATAGGACTATATGAAGGATGGCTCATCAAACCGATATATTCAGTGCTGAAAATTCAGTTGTTTCAGGCAAAAAGAAGCGATCCATCTGGTCGTTGGTTCTCCTTTTCTCACAGACAACTGCAACTGTTCCGAAATACCGAAACAAAAGGCTTGGAGACTTTTTTATGAGCGAGATCGACAATCAATGACAATGAAAATTTTTCGATTTAATTTCACTTTTGGCTGAGATGAATACTTTTAGTAATCAAACAAAAACAAATAGTGTTAGTATGTCAAGGTGTTCTGAGTATGTATAACATCAAAAATGTCAAACTTTACTTTAAAGTTGTGTGTTGCCATAAGGCAGTATTAGGTTAACCATGAGATATTAACCTCAATCAACGTATTGGTGTCTGTTACGATTGTGGCTGTTTTACGATGTGGTTTCTTAATGCTACTGGAAGCTCGCTACCTGCGTATATTACATAAGTACACAAAACTCAGCGTACACTGCACCTACACCCTCACTGAAAATATTTTATATAGTTAGAATTTCATAAAATCGATTTTTTTTTTTGTTCTTAATGTATATATGTATATAATTAAGAAAGCACAGAAAATTTCATGTATCTTTCTGGAGCATATTTTCGGTGTTGTACTCAAATTTGAAAAGACCTTTCAGAGTGCTTTGAAAGGCATTCCAAGTTTAACGCGTTTTTACTTAAAATGGTGTTTTCAAAGTCGGACCAACATAAGTCAAAAACGGTTAAGTCGATTAGTTTGTAATTTTAATACCATTATATTTAAAATCTTTTTTCTCACCGATAAACATTTTTCGCCTTTTTGCGGCCTTAACTGTGTACCTGTTAACTAACTACCTGTTAATTCAATTACCTGTTAACTAACTGTTAACTAAGACGGTGTAAGAAATAATAGTGAATGTTCAAAAAGAATTTTGTGCGTCGCTTCTGCATCAACACCCTATTCTTTAACGTTGTTGATTTTAGTGCTTTTGTTCACCTTTTAGTAGTTTTGATGCCATCCCCAAATTTTTTTAATACACCTGCGTACGCCCTTCTCAATACTACGATATCGCTACACTTCGGAGCACACTATTTTTTCTCGGCAAACATTTATATTATAATATTGAAACTAGATATTATTTAAAAATTTTCACATTTTCTTAGTGATAGCAATGTAATTTTTACTGGCATGAAATTAAATTAAATTTATTTTCTATTTGAAATTGAATGTATTTGGAATTTCTAATTTGATATATTAGTTATTTTACTTCACTATTTCCATAGAGCACGTGTATATTACAATAGGCATGTTAAAAAAATGTATTTCTTCAAAGAAAAACAGAAAATATTTTCTTTGTTGCACTATTGAAAATAAATTAAATGTTATATATAGTACACACATATTTCTAAATCTAGCTGATTTATATACCTGTATGTTGTATTTTGAAATATTTTCGTTAGGCATCTCCTGCCTATCTTATAACTACCAAAAATCTATATAACAACAGCAGAAACAGACAATTACATTTTGAACGTTTCTTCCAGCTTTCGACCGTTATCTGTTACTGCTATAGCCAATTAGAAATAATTTTCCATCGCCATGCAATTTTCAATATTGTTCGAGTCGAACATTTATAAGCGACTTGTTTCATTTCACATGAACACACACATTTTTATTCATGTGTGTATGTGTGCATAATGGAGGATTTCCATTTAACCGAGAACACATGTGGTCTAGCATTGACATCAATTCCTGCTGCACAAAATATTTACACAGTTAACTACCGTTGTTGAAAGCAGCGTTTACACGGGTAAAAAAGAAATTATTTAAAAGTGTGTTTTTTTGTATAGTAGGGAGGAAGCATCGAAAGCCGGAGTGCGGACTTTAATCCGCCAAACCTGACCTACCCCAACTCAAGACTTCCCACGGAACCACCAGATATGGCAGGTATTACTCATGGGGGCATGACAAGACATTTTACGTCTCCTATAGTAAGGAGACGGACTGACGTCTATTCTGCTGTATCTGTCTTAATATTGTCATGATGACAGTTAGCCTTCGCGAAACAGCTTCCACTTTCTCAGAGGACTGACACATAAGTGCAGCCAAATTTTTCCACCGTTACTTTTGGAACTTTCCCCTTACTTTTAGAAACTGAGGACAATGGAACACGTGCTCGGGAGCTCTCTATTGACTCCGTACATCGAACAGCACAGACTGACGTCGTTTTGAAATTTATATAGATAG
Source organism: Bactrocera neohumeralis (assembly GCF_024586455.1). NCBI lineage: Eukaryota > Metazoa > Arthropoda > Insecta > Diptera > Tephritidae > Bactrocera > Bactrocera neohumeralis. The sequence goes on along the minus strand of NW_026092157.1, from coordinate 1,369 downwards.
CCTCTGAAGCACCTATGCCCGCTAATATTTGGATCAGATGGAAATTCAGGTCCCCATGTTGCCTACTTATCCAATGTATGGATGTTCTGGTGCTCGTAGGACCACCGTCCTTTAGTTGAGGCTTGCCACCGTTAAGCCGCATAGTTATGCCTCTTCCTTTCTTCTCTCTTTTGTATTTCTGGGTAACTGGTGCGATAGCTCATAATCTCGCGAGCTCTTCACCCTGGATGTCTATGGGCGGCATACCAGCTAGTACTTCAGATGGTTCGCTGGAAATAGTTCGGAAAGCACTTGGTTACTCTTATTGCTGTGGAGTCTATGCACCTGCATTTATTGGTTTGGCATACGCTTTTATGTTTAGTGCCTGTATCCATAGCTGAGCTGCATATAGTATAACCGAACTCATAGCTTTGCGATTAGAAGTCGGCGGCTGGAGCGCAAACGGCTCTTCTATTTGCCATCATTTTGATAAATGCATAAATCTTTATTTAAGCTTTATTTGCTATGTTTGCCAAGTGCTGCTTGAATTTCAGTTTGAAGTCCAATATTACCCCTAAATACTTCAACTGTGGTTGTGAAGTAATCATACACTCTCCTGTAGTGAGAGTTATTTTTTCCTCAATTTTCCTGGTGCTTATGAGCAGTACCTCTGTTTTGTGCTCTCCAGTTCCAAACTCTTGAAGAAAAACCATTGGCGTGACCACTTGGCGCATTCATTACATTTATTTTGCAGGTCTTCAAGTTATTTACTTTCATTGCTACCACTATAAGGTCGTCCGCGTATGCGATTAGCTTAACGTTTTAGCTGTGGAATTCTTAGCACTCATCATAAACTAGACTCATAAGAGATTGCCTAAAACATTCAGATCCTCAGGTACTCCGCTTGTAATAGGGTAGCTCTTGATGCCTCGGTGGTGTCGTAGATCAGCCTTCTTATTTTTAAAAATAACCCATAACTATATTTATGAGGTACTGAGAGGGGCGCGTATTCATAGGGCTTCTCGAATATTTTTCCATTTAGCAGAGTTGAATGCATTCTTCACTTCCAGAGTGATCAGCGCACAATATTTTTTTGTACCTTTACTTTCGCAGTGTCGATAACTTCTTCAGTGCATCGATAGTAGACCTTCGTTTTCTGGAAGCTGTATTGTCTTTCTAATAGTCCGCCGGTTTCCGGATTGCAGACTCCAAGCGGTTTTTATTATGCTTTCATACACTTTGCTTATTGTGTCGAGCATACACAGAGGTCGATACGATGAAGGTTCATCGGGTGTTTTTTTTTTTTTTTTTTTTGGGATTAAAACCAGGCGCTGGACTTTCCATGGATCGGGAACATCCCTTTCTTTTATACATGCGTTTTTTTGGGAAA
>NW_026092156.1:0-7658 GCF_024586455.1 Bactrocera neohumeralis | reverse complement strand
ATTTAAATTTTATGTTAAAAAAAAAAAATTTTTATGGTTTAAATTTTTTTGGGAACTTGGTAGACGCAGATCCAATTTGCGTCTCAAGTTGATTGTCATTATTATGTTCACAATCTTCATGCGCCGAACTTTTAATGGAACCCATGATTATGACGTAGTTATGAAAAAAGGGACAGCCATTTCAGTTTCAAACGTGTTTTCGGAAAAATTCCTTTTAATCAACAGGCGGAAAAAATGCTTGTTTTTCCACCGATATATTTTGAGTTGGAAACCCATCTTTTCTGTATATTTACGCACCAGAACAGAAATCAAAAAAATTATGTTTATTAAGCTGCGCTACATTAAAAAAATGTAGAAAATCGAAAATAAAACATTTTCGACACAATATAATTTCAACTTTTTTTCATTTCAAAACACATAATTTCACGCAGGACAACGGCTGCGGGGTCAGCTAGTAATAAATAAAATTGTAATGTGTACATCCATTGAATTCAACAGCTTAAGTTGTAAACGAAAAGCATTAGTATTTTTAAATACTTGAAAATTTAAATAAAATCGAATAATTTGAAACATTAAAACTTACAGTCTTGGTTTTATTCAAAGTAAACTTTTAAGAAACGATTGTTGAACGGTTTTTTGGGCATATTGGAAGTATGAAGTGTAAAATCAACAATATTTAGATCGCACTGAGTAAGAACGAACTACAGCAGAAAATAGGGAATATTTCTATCTGTTCCTTCTTTGACAGATACGCATGTTATTTCTAAGAACAGAAACGAGTATATTATTTCGATTGAATACATTTCAATTGTATAGCTACTCCATACGGTGGCAAATAGTTAAAAAATAAGCATGTTGATTGAAGCTTCTGGGCGGGCAAATGTGTGTGAACCAGCTCTTCGAGATTGCTTTTCACTAAATGGAATCGGAAAGCTGCAAACTAATTGTTATTGAGAAAGTTGTATGTTAAATGCTATGTTGGTAGGGTTTCTGTAATGTCCTATGTAAATTGGAATTAAAAAATCCTTTATTTTTCACACAGTAGTTTGCATATGAGAATATTCGTTATTTCAAAGTTTGCTAATTGTTGTGAAGCGTCCCTTAAGACTTTAAAAGTTATACTTAGTTAAATTTTTGTATCAAATATACGGTATTCGTATGCACGCCGTGGTATGAGTAATATAGATATAAAGTATAAGTTACTTATATGAACGCTTAATTAATTTGATGTTTTTCTCTAACTCCGAGTAGCATTAAGTTAGAAAATGTATTCCTGGCTAAATCTGTGACATTGTCGCCGTTCTTTTAGTTGAGAAGAAACTCAGAACTTACCTTTGTGTAATTCAATAAATATTCTCAGCTGCCGGGGTTGGACCCTCAGAGTGCTGAATGTAACCCAAATGTCAATGTTCCAATAGCTGTACAAAAGTTTTACCCTAAGGCAAAATAGAAATACGACCAAAAACATGGAAATTTCAAAGAGAGTGTGTGTATAAATGTATATGTATATTTTTCGCGATACAAGGCTTCTTAATATTCGTTTTCATTTTATTGTATTAATATTAAACGCAACTTCCGTTTGCTAATGTATTACTACTAATTTAATATCAAATAAAATAGCCACAAGCCAAAGTTCTTTTATTGCCCCTACAAGCGCTCAATATAATGCCTAATTTCATTTCACATAAAGTACAAAAAGTGCGTGTCTATTGCAAAAGGCATTATCAGGGCAGTTTTGAAAACTTTTGGAAGCACATACTAAATTGATAAGGATAAGAACGCAAAGACTTTCTAACATATAGATACAAAAAAGCAGCAACAAACATATGCTAAGATGGCAGAGGGGTTGAGGCACTGCAAACTCTTTTATACTCTCGCAACATATTGCACAAGGTGTAATAGATAGTTTCATTGACTGAATTACGTTTGCAAATTGTTCAACTTTATTAGGAAAATTCAAGTTCTGTAAGGCATGCCGTTCGCGCGCTGTGCACAACTTATGGCTAGTATAATGAGCCTACTGTAGGAGTAGGCAACACCATCACCCATCTTGAGACCCAACATTCATTATTGGATAACATTCGACCAAATAGACCACGTGTAGTACTCAGTGAAAAAGTGAAGAAGCGTAGCTGAGAGTTTACACGAAGATTGTGAAGAGTCCATTCGGTGGCGTTCGCAAGAACTTGGACTGGCGTATGAAACGACTTGGCGCATTTTACGTCCAGATCTTGAATTGACATACAGCATGTTCTAGAACTGAAGCCGCTCGATCGTCCAAAGCGACATTGCTTCCTCTATTGCGAAAAGTTACAATTACCACATTTGGGACAAAGAGCAGCCTGAGGATTCAAGAGCTGCCATTTCGTCCGAAAAACAGAAGTTTGGTACGTAGGTGTTAATTACCGACCAATGGTGCTTGGCTAGACCCCATATATATTGTATGAAAATATATAAACTTTGGTATGTTTCTATCGCTTCGCACGGTTGATTTATCTGTTTCATGTTCGTTACACATGTCCAAGATGATTGTTCCTGTTTTATTTGAGTCAGATACTTTTAGCCGCTAGAGCGTTTTAAAGGTTAAGAAAATGGCAATAGCGTTCTCGAAATGTTACATTTTTTGTGAACGCTATTGTCACACCAAGCGTGAACAAGGCAGTCAATTTGACTTCGACCAAACCGATAGATAAGAAATTTCAAAACGTATCTATATTGTACATATATGAGCGTAAATACTACACGTATTTCCAAACAAATGTATGTAAACACCACTTGGCCTAGTCAAGCACCATTGGTCTCGACTAAGCGTATCAGACCGTTAGCCTCGACCAGTGTTAATTGTGCTCTGTCAACTCCACAAAAAAGTAGACCCCACAATCTGCTCCAATTGTCAAACAGCGAAAAAGAAGAACGACTGCCGCGTTGTTGTAAAAAAAGAAGAAGTAAGAATATACCAATTTTTCGAACTTTAAACATATCAGAAGTGTTTCGGCGCCCTATATACTAATCTGTTTGAAAAATTCATAACTGAACAAAGTGATAGAAGACAGCATTTAAAACGGGAACGAAGCAATCGTCAAGTACACTATAAGTATTAAATTCATTTCAAAATACTAAGTTGTGAGTAGTGAGCGAAGGTATAAGATTCGAATTCCTTGCTTCTCACTGCAATATCAACAGTAAATGATTCTAGCAGATAGCTCCGCTGGAAGCCTTCCTTATAGAAATTCTGAATTGAGTTAATTTTTATGAAAGCTTCCTTAGTTAGCTTTCGCAGCAATTGACATATTCAATCTTGTGATTTATATAAAGTATACTGAATACAAGTGATTTAGTCATTCTGAGTTGCTCATACCACATGGTGCACCAGAGGTAATGAACACAGTTTATTTGATGGCCGATGTAAACTGCGCTATCACTTTTGCAGAGTTTCAGTAGTGTTTTCTTTGAAGATAAAAAACTTATTGCAAAATATCAAAAAATCACAACTAGAAATAAATAATAAATAATTTTAATTAATAAATATATTGATATATGTTGTAATACTATATAGTTTATAACTACTAATTTTCATGGAGGGCATTTATGTGCATGTAGAAAAACATTGCATTGTCTTCGTAGCTGGTTGAGGGAAAAATACTTTGAAACAAGCATTCGAATTCGTGAATGTTAGCAATAAAATAACAATACTATCAGGTTTCGATGCCTCTCTGAATGCTTAAAGGGAAATAGTTATTAATTTGTATACCTCTGGCAATGATAGCTGTTAACAATGCAGCTTATTCATTCAGAATGAAGCATTGCCTGGCTACTAAGTCGGCAAATAAACCAATGGTGCTCTGTAACCAGAAAATGTGACTCATTTAATCCTAGTTATATATTTGGGAATCATGACAGAAAGACAGTATCAAATTCCATGCATATGATGAATGGAATGCATTGTTTGGGTACTGAAGATGCAACCAACCACAAAAAGCAGCTTTTAGTAATCTTCCCAGAAGAGCCTTAAAATATACTTTTTGAATTGAAACATTGGTCATCCTGCAATTTTACACCAAGATGGTATCAGACAGTCGCGGTTAAAATTGGACAATGGGCATTAGATCGCTCTCATTTAAGTGAAATCACATATATCGAAAGCAGCTCTGCCGATTTCAACCGAATTCGTACGTAACTATGTTTTAACATTAGCGGTATAAAAATGGGCGAAATCGGAAAACATCGATGCTTATTTTCCATATAACTCACTTTTAAATTCCTTTTGATTCTTTAACTCTATAACTATGTATACAAATCAAGAAGAAATACAACGAGATAGAGCTTTGCATAGATAGTACATTTGAAGTATGCCACCTTTTGACCAAAAGTTGAACTAAACGCGTTCAAACTCATAAGTGACGAATATGCGGACTCCAGTGTCTCATATTTGACTCCTGAGAGTAAATATCGGTCGATGTGTAAAATATATAAATGAAATTCAGAGAAAAATCAGAGCCTCATCAGAACAATACTTGTTTTGGCCCCATATACCTTATATAAAGATTTTTGAACTTCTGGGTGGCTTTATATTACATATATCGGCCGACATATGAGTTATCTCAATGAAAAGAGGAGGAAATTTGGACTTTCATATGAGTTATATGTATATAGAAAAAATCTTTTTTTTGAATGAAACCAATAAAGCATGTTTTTTAGTATTACGATAAAAATTATTCATGGGTATATATGGGGGAAACGAAAAAAGGGAAAACTAGAAGTGGGCGAACGAAAGGAATAAATGAAAACACTGATCGCAATAGACAACGAGTAGCGATGAAGAAAAAATAACGAAGATTTTGAAAAGAAGTCAGTCGACACGCGGACGAGCACGGTCCCAAAAAAAACCCAAACATTTTTAAGAACATTTCTTTAAAAATAAAAATAAAAAAATTTTTGTAAAAAAAAACACTTTTTTTTTATAATAAAAAATTAACCCACCCCCACATATATTACTTTGGGCTTAACAGTTATCTTTCCAAAAACCCCAAATTTTACTTTCCCCGGCATTGTCCTTAGGGAAACACTTAAAAAAAACAATGGCTTTTGCCGGATTGAACACCACCAGCAGCCTCCAACCCGATGCGTTTTGCCGGAATTATATACAGCCGAATAAATTTAACAAGTGTCTGGCATTCGTCAACTGATTATCAAAAGGTGTTTTAAATGCTAATTGACATCCAGAAATAAAAGCTTTATTTTTAAAATAGACCTGGCCACATGAAAGTGATATTCCATGTCACTTGACTTGATGTTGTTACAACCAATCTTATTTCAGAATACGTATAAACCATTTTAAATTCTGTACGCACCCTCTAGGAACAACTTGAGACGATATGTCAAAATATATGCAACGGTTATATGTACATATTCGAAAGCCATATGCTTATTAGGAAGAAACTGATACATATTTATACATCCATAAGAATAACACACCACATTTCTCCATTAAAAATCGTCAGAATTTGACCCTCCGCAATATGCTGTAGACAGAAACAAAAGATGAATATGAAAAAAGAATGCTAAATTAAAGAACAAGGCACATTGTTATCAGATTAAAGTGACGCTACAAAGTCAGTCCTGCAAGTGTACATTGTTTCTGATATGGCATTTTTGTCACAAAATAAAAGCCATCAACGGAAAACGGGGGCCTGGGGACCAAAACAACCGACAGACGGTCAAACCAAACTATTAAGAAAAGAGGGTTCACAAAAAACCTCCAAAATCGAACGCAGTCGCCCGGCGCAAAAGGGGAAACCAGCCAAAGGAGGGGAAAATTTTACCAGGGTAATGGGAAAAAATTGTTTTTATAGATCAATTGTCGGCACACAACAATAAAATACTGTTGGGGGACGACCTATTAATTTTTTGTCGAGCTTTGGGAAAAAAATTTTTAAAGTCCCAAATTTTTTCCGAAAAGGGTGGGAAAAAGGGGATGAAATTCCTGCATAATTTTTGGGTTTAAGGGGATAATGCGATAATTGTTTTGTGTTTCATAAAAAAAAATTTTTACAAATTTTCCCCCTGTCATGTTTAAATCATAACAAACTTAGTAGCCTCACATAAAAAGATTTATAGGAAGAAAAATTTTTTCCAAAAATTAAAGTTGAATTTTTTCCCAACAATTTACGAAATTTTTAAAAGCTTCCCCGTTATGGGGGTAGGTGGCCTTTAAAATTCCAAAAAACACCGCCCTTTTGATCCCCAATTTCTTTTCATATCCCAAACTCTCAGCCTACATCAACTAAACTTTGGGGAAACCAAAAAAGAAAAAGAAAATTTATGAAATAAAAAAAGAACACCTTAAATAAAAAAAAAATTTTAAGCTTTTCGGGAGAATTCACCAAATTTATCGATCAAAATGTGGTTGAAAACCTTTAAAATTTTTTCGTTATTATCAATCGGGAATTTTTAACGCCTTCGGCCGTGATATTAAAAACCCGCTTGTAAAGCTTTTGGGCCCGTTCCGGAATATGGTCGCTCGAGTTTGGGGTGGGGAAAGCCGGGTTCCCTTTTAGAAAGAAACGAGAAAGTCGGGAGATAGCTGTATACTTTGGAACACTTGGGCATCAAAACCCTACCAAAAATCCGGGAAGGTGATTGGGTTTCCGCGATGGTTTCCCCAAAAAATTTAAGGTTAAAAAGGGGTTAATCCACCCTGAAACCCCAGTTATTCCTTTAAAACTTTTATTGTTTCCTTTAAATGAACGAATTTTATTACCGACCCCCAGAATCATTTCCTCCTTCCCAACCTGGAAAAAGGGTGGGTTTTTTTGATGTCTTTTAGAACATTTGGGGATTCGTGTCAAAAATTTTGTTTATTTATTCGTACTAGGATCGTCTTCGCAAAAGGGGGGTTTTTTGTAAAAGGAAAGAAACCTGTCTTGGGGTTTATGATTCCTTTCCCTGATGATGGAAAAGAGTTATCTAATACGGGTTGGGTTTTAGATGGGGGGGTTTCCCAGATTTTTTGAGGGGATTGTTGTTTAATGGGTTATGGGGGAAAAGTAAACGCCATCCGAGAAATACTTTGTTGACAAAGGGAGAAACACAGGAGGCTTGGGGGGTTGCCTTTTACAAAATTTATTAATATTTTACCCCCTGATACAGATGAATGAAAAAGGGGACATGAAAGGGGAAAGGGGATAAAATTGGGGATGAAGTGGGAAAGTCTCAAATACGATTTGGGGGGCCCGCACCGTTCACATTCAACATAGCCAAAAACTTTTGAGATCATCATAACTATTCAAAACCCCAAAAATTAGATCTCTATTCTTTTATAAACAAATCAAAATTTAATGCAAGTTGGGGGCCCCACACGTCAGATGCGGGGAAAACCCCCGCAGGGACTTTTATGGTTCAAGGCGTGATGCATTGTGGGTTTCTGCGGTGATGTCCCCCCTGATCCCCTCACCCTGGGGCCCCTTTGCCCTTTTTCCCGCTGCAAATTTCTTTTGACTTCCCCCAGGTTTCAAGGGACCCCCTTGGAAAGCCCAAAGTACGTGAAAAAAATGCCACCAACCGTTAAAAAATTTTTTTATTTTCCATTTTCCCGTTTCACTTTTTTTTTTGATTTTTGCCAGTTCCTAAGCATTAACCCCCAACAACAAAATTATCAT
>NW_026092155.1:0-4050 GCF_024586455.1 Bactrocera neohumeralis | reverse complement strand
AACCCAAAAATGGTAAAAAAATGAAATTTATTTTAATTTTGGATATCGAGGGGATTATGTATTTAAAAAAAAAATCAATTTTACACTTTTTTTAATTTGAAATTTTCCCAAAACATGTCCTTTTTAAAGGGCAACTCATGAAACCCAAAAAAATCAAAAAAAAATTTAAAAAATATAAATTCATTTTTACCCTGTATCGATTGCTTTTTTGGTATGTATAAAAAATCATTTACACCAATTTGGGGTTAAATTTTTCCAAATCTTGCCCCATTGTATGGGGAACCCCTTGACAACTAAAACAAAAAGGGAAAAATTTGATAAATATGAAATTCATTTTTTACATCTAATTTAAGATTGTAAAATTGTTCCAAATACACTGTCGCTATTGCTATAGGCCAAATCTATGACAACTCCAATAACATCAAAACGGCTAATTTGCATAAATATGTAAAGTTCATATTTTTACGCAACTTGATATCGATTGCATAATATGTAGGTACCAAAAAAATCAATTTTACATCTTAATTTAAGATTGTAAAATTGTTCCAAATACACTGTCGCTATTGCTATAGAACAACTCTATGACAACTCCAATAAAATCAAAACGGCTAATTTGCATAAATATGTAAAGTTCATATTTTTACGCATCTTGATATCGATTGCATAATATGTAGGTATGTACCAAAAAATCAATTTTACATCTTAATTTAAGATTGTAAAATTGTTCCAAATACACTGTCGCTATTGCTATAGGGCAACTCTATGACAACTCCAATAACATCAAAACGATTAATTAGCATAAATATGTAAAGTTCATATTTTTACGCAACTTGATATCGATTGCATAATATGTATGTACCAAAAAATCAATTTTACATCTTAATTTAAGATTGTGAAATTGCTCCAAATACACTGTCGCTATTGCTATAGGTCAACTCTATGACAACTCCAATAACATCAAAACGGCGAATTAGCATAAATATGTAAAGTTCATATTTTTACGCAAATTGATATCGATTGCTTAATGTGTATGTACCAAAAAATCAATTCTACACCTTAATTTAAGATTGTTAAATTGTTCCAAATACACTGTCGCTATTGCTATAGAACAACTCTATGACAACTCCAATAACATCAAAACGGCTAATTTGCATAAATATGTAAAGTTCATATTTTTACGCATCTTGATATCGATTGCATAATATGTATGTACCAAAAATCAATTTTACACCTTAATTTAAGATTGCAAAGTTGTTCCAAATACACTGTCGCTATTGCTATAGAACAACTCTATGACAACTCCAATAAAATCAAAACGGCTAATTTGCATAAATATGTAAAGTTCATATTTTTACGCATCTTGATATCGATTGCATAATATGTATGTATCAAAAAATCAATTTTACATCTTAATTTAAGATTGTAAAATTGTTCCAAATACACTGTCGCTATTGCTATAGAACAACTCTATGACAACTCCAATAACATCAAAACGGCTAATTTGCATAAATATGTAAAGTTCATATTTTTACGCATCTTGATATCGATTGCATAATATGTATGTACCAAAAATCAATTTTACATCTTAATTTAAGATTGTAAAATTGTTCCAAATACACTGTCGCTATTGCTATGGGACAACTCTATTACAACTCCTATAACATCAAAACGGCTAATTTGCATAAATATGTAAAGTTCATATTTTTACGCATCTTGATATCGATTGCATAATATGTATGTACGAAAAATCAATTTTACATCTAAATTTAAGATTGTAAAATTGTTCCAAATACACTGTCGCTATTGCTATAGACAACTCTATGACAACTCCAATAACATCAAAACGGCTAATTAGCATAAATATGTAAAGTTCATATTTTTACGCATCTTGATATCGATTGCATAATGTGTATGTATCAAAAAATCAATTTTACACCTTAATTTAAGATTGCAAAGTTGTTCCAAATGCACTGTCGCTATTGCTATAGAACAACTCTATGACAACTCCAATAACATCAAAACGGCTAATTTTCATAAATATGTAAAGTTCAAATTTATACGCATCTTGATATCGATTGCATAATAAGTATGTACCAAAAAATCAATTTTACATCTTAATTTAAGATTGCAAAATTGTTCCAAATACACTGTCGCTATTGCTATAGGACAACTCTATGACAACTCCAATAAAATCAAAACGGTTAATTTGCATAAATATGTAAAGTTCATTTTTTACGCAACTTGATATCGATTGCTTAATGTGTATGTATCAAAAAATCAATTTTACATCTTAATTTAAGATTGCAAAGTTGTTCCAAATACACTGTCGCTATTGCTATAGAACAACTCTATGACAACTCCAATAAAATCAAAACGGCTAATTTGCATAAATATGTAAAGTTCATATTTTTACGCATCTTGATATCGATTGCATAATATGTATGTACCAAAAATCAATTTTACATCTTAATTTAAGATTGTAAAATTGTTCCAAATACACTGTCGCTATTGCTATAGAACAACTCTGTGACAACTCCAATAACATCAAAAACGGCTAATTTGCATAAATATGTAAAGTTCATATTTATACGCATCTTGATATCGATTGCATAATATGTATGTACCAAAAAATCAATTTTACACCTTAATTTAAGATTGCAAAGTTGTTCCAAATACACTGTCGCTATTGCTATAGAACAACTCTATGACAACTCCAATAACATCAAAACGGCTAATTTGCATAAATATGTAAAGTTCATATTTTTACGCATCTTGATATCGATTGCATAATATGTAGGTATGTACCAAAAAATCAATTTTACATCTTAATTTAAGATTGTAAAATTGTTCCAAATACACTGTCGCTATTGCTATGGGACAACTCTATTACAACTCCTATAACATCAAAACGGCTAGTTAGCATAAATATGTAAAATTCATATTTTTACGCATCTTGATATCGATTGCATAATATGTATGTACCAAAAAATCAATTTTACATCTTAATTTAAGATTGTAAAATTGTTCAAATACACTGTCGCTATTGCTATAGGGGCAACTCTATGACAACTCCAATAACATTAAAACGGCTAATTTGCATAAATATGTAAAGTTCATATTTTTACGCAACTTGATATCGATTGCTTAATGTGTATGTATCAAAAAATCAATTCTACACCTTAATTTAGGATTTTTAAATTGTTCCAAATACACTGTCGCTATTGCTATATAACAACTCTATGACAACTCCAATAACATCAAAACGGCTAATTTTGATAAATATGTAAAGTTCATATTTTTACGCATCTTGATATCGATTGCATAATATGTATATACCAAAAAATCAATTTTACATCTTAATTTAAGATTGCAAAGTTGTTCCAAATACACTGTCGCTATTGCTATAGGGCAACTCTATGACAACTCCAATAAAATCAAAACGGCTAATTTGCATAAATATGTAAAGTTCATTTTTTTACGCATCTTGATATCGATTGCATAATATGCAGGTATGTACCAAAAAATCAATTTTACATCTTTATTTAAGATTGTAAAATTGTTCCAAATACACTGTCGCTATTGCTATAGAACAGCTCTATGACAACTCCAATAAAATTAAAACGGCTAATTTGCATAAATATGTAAAGTTCATATTTTTACGCATCTTGATATCGATTGCATAATATGTATGTACCAAAAAATCAATTTTACATCTTAATTTAAGATTGTAAAATTGTTCAAATACACTGTCGCTATTGCTATGGGACAACTCTATTACAACTCCTATAACATCAAAACGGCTAATTTGCATAAATAGGTAAAGTTCATGTTTTTACGCATCTTGATATCGATTGCATAATATGTATGTACCAAAAAATCAATTTTACATCTTAATTTAAGATTGGAAAGTTGTTCCAAATATACTGTCGCTATTGCTATAGAACAACTCTATGACAACTCCAATAAAATCAAAACGGCTAATTTGCATAAATATGTAAAGTTCATATTTTTACGCATCTTGATATCGATTGCATAATATGTGTGTCCCAA
>NW_026092154.1:0-12842 GCF_024586455.1 Bactrocera neohumeralis | reverse complement strand
TTAAAATTTTTTTAAAAAAGATAAAATTTTCAAAATTATGGTTTTTATTTGAAACAAGTTATGAATTTTTTTGAAGAAAAATTTTTTTAAATGTTGCCCCGGGGTTTTTTTGGGTCCATTCAAAAGTAAATTTTTAAAATTTTCGAAAGGGGAATATTTCAATTTTCAAAAATGTTTTTCCACCCGAAAGGCGGTTTTATTTTGTGATTTGACGTTCCCCCCCAAAAAAATAGCAAAGGCGCCCAATCGGTAAGCCCAGCATCCCAAAAAATGCCCCCGGGTGGGTTTTAGCTGGGGGAACGGGAGTTTTTTTTTCAAAGATGTGTTGGACCAAGGGGAAGGGCGATCCATGTTCGATGCTAACAAATTTTTGTTCCCAAAAAATGGAAGAACGAACTTGGTTGAATGTGGTTTCAACAAGATGGCGCTGCATCCCACACATTTTGGATTATTAGGTTCAAACATTTAAGTTAATTAAACTTCTTCATCTTACCGAAGTTGACGTATAGCCATAACAGCGGTGCATTTGGAAGAATTCGACAGTCATATATTCAGGTATAAAGTAGATTTTATTTAAAACAATTAACCTTCTTCATCTTACCGAAGTTGACATAAAGCCATAACGGCAGTGCATTTGGAAGAATCCGACAATCTTATATTCAGGTATAAAGTCGATTTTCTTGTATATACACATTTAGCAGTCGATATTGAGTTGCTTTAAATCATTAACATTAACATATTTAAGTTAATTAACCTTCTTCATCTTACCGAAGTTGACGTAAAGCCATAACGGCGGTGCATTTGGAAGAATTCCATAATCCTTATATTAAGATATAAAGTAGATTTTCTTGTATATTTATATTTAGTAATCGATATTGAGTTGATTTAAAACATTAGTTTAACATATTTAAAACAATTAACCTTCTTCATCTTACCGAAGTTGACATAAAGCCATAACGGCAGTGCATTTGGAAGAATTCGACAATCTTATATTCAGGTATAAAGTCGATTTTCTTTATATACACATTTAGCAGTCGATATTGAGTTGCTTCAAATCATTAACATCAAATATTTAAGTTAATTAACCTTCTTCATCTTACCGAAGTTGACATAAAGCCATAACGGCGGTGCATTTGGAAGAATTCGACAATCTTATATTCAGGTATAAAGTCGATTTTCTTGTATATACACATTTAGCAGTCGATATTGAGTTGCTTTAAATCATTAGTTTAACATATTTAAGTCAATTGACCTTCTTCATCTTACCGAAGTTGACATAAAGCCATAACGGCGGTGCATTTGGAAGAATTAGACAATCTTATGTTCAGGTATAAAGTCGATTTTCTTGTATATACACATTTAGCAGTCGATATTGAGTTGCTTTAAATCATTAGTTTAACATATTTAAGTCAATTGACCTTCTTCATCTTACCGAAGTTGACATAAAGCCATAACGGCAGTGCATTTGGAAGAATTCGACAATCTTATATTCAGGTATAAAGTCGATTTTCTTGTATATACACATTTAGCAGTCGATATTGAGTTGCTTTAAATCATTAGTTTAACATATTTAAGTCAATTAACCTTCTTCATCTTACCGAAGTTGACATAAAGCCATAACGGCAGGTGCATTTGGAAGAATTCGACAATCTTATATTCAGGTATAAAGTCGATTTTCTTGTATATACACATTTAGCAGTCGATATTGAGTTGCTTTAAATCATTAGTTTAACATATTTAAGTCAATTGACCTTCTTCATCTTACCGAAGTTGACATAAAGCCATAACGGCAGTGCATTTGGAAGAATTCGACAATCTTATATTCAGGTATAAAGTCGATTTTCTTGTATATACACATTTAGCAGTCGATATTGAGTTGCTTTAAATCATTAGTTTAACATATTTAAGTCAATTGACCTTCTTCATCTTACCGAAGTTGACATAAAGCCATAACGGCGGTGCATTTGGAAGAATTCGACAATCTTATATTCAGGTACAAAGTCGATTTTCTTGTATATACACATTTAGCAGTCGATATTGAGTTGCTTTAAATCATTAGTTTAACATATTTAAGTCAATTGACCTTCTTCATCTTACCGAAGTTGACATAAAGCCATAACGGCGGTGCATTTGGAAGAATTCGACAATCTTATATTCAGGTACAAAGTCGATTTTCTTGTATATACACATTTAGCAGTCGATATTGAGTTGCTTTAAATCATTAGTTTAACATATTTAAGTCAATTAACCTTCTTCATCTTACCGAAGTTGACATAAAGCCATAACGGCGGTGCATTTGGAAGAATTCGACAATCTTATATTCAGGTATAAATTCGATTTTCTTGTATATACACATTTAGCAGTCGATATTGAGTTGCTTTAAATCATTAGTTTAACATATTTAAGTCAATTAACCTTCTTCATCTTACCGAAGTTGACATAAAGCCATAACGGCAGTGCATTTGGAAGAATTCGACAATCTTATATTCAGGTATAAAGTCGATTTTCTTGTATATACACATTTAGCAGTCGATATTGAGTTGCTTTAAATCATTAGTTTAACATATTTAAGTCAATTGACCTTCTTCATCTTACCGAAGTTGACATAAAGCCATAACGGCGGTGCATTTGGAAGAATTCGACAATCTTATATTCAGGTATAAAGTCGATTTTCTTGTACATACACATTTAGCAGTCGATATTGAGTTGCTTTAAATCATTAGTTTAACATATTTAAGTCAATTGACCTTCTTCATCTTACCGAAGTTGACATAAAGCCATAACGGCGGTGCATTTGGAAGAATTCGACAATCTTATATTCAGGTATAAAGTCGATTTTCTTGTATATACACATTTAGCAGTCGATATTGAGTTGCTTTAAATCATTAGTTTAACATATTTAAGTCAATTGACCTTCTTCATCTTACCGAAGTTGACACAAAGCCATAACGGCGGTGCATTTGGAAGAATCCGACGATCTTACATTCAGGTATAAAGTCGATTTTCTTGTGTTTACACATTTAGCAGTCGATATTGAGTTGCTTTAAATCATTAGTTTAACATATTTAAGTCAATTGACCTTCTTCATCTTACCGAAGTTGACATAAAGCCATAACGGCGGTGCATTTGGAAGAATCGACAATCTTATCTTCAGTACATTTTCTTGTATATACATTTAGCAGTCGATATTAAGTTGCCTTAAATCATTAGTTTAACATATTTAAGTCAATTGACCTTCTTCATCTTACCGAAGTTGACATAAAGCCATAACGGCGGTGCATTTGGAAGAATTCGACAATCTTATATTCAGGTATAAAGTCGATTTTCTTGTATATACACATTTAGCAGTCGATATTGAGTTGCTTTAAATCATTAGTTTAACATATTTAAGTCAATTGACCTTCTTCATCTTACCGAAGTTGACATAAAGCCATAACGGCGGTGCATTTGGAAGAATTCGACAATCTTATATTTAGGTACAAAGTCGATTTTCTTGTATATACACATTTGGCAGTCGATATTGAGTTGCTTTAAATCATTAGTTTAACATATTTAAGTCAATTGACCTTCTTCATCTTACCGAAGTTGACATAAAGCCATAACGGCGGTGCATTTGGAAGAATTCGACAATCTTATATTCAGGAATACAGTAGATTTTCTTGTACATACACATTTAGCAGTCGATATAGAGTTGCTTTAAATCATTAGTTTAACATATTTAAGTCAATTGACCTTCTTCATCTTACCGAAGTTGACATAAAGCCATAACGGCGGTGCATTTGGAAGAATTCGACAATCTTATATTCAGGTATAAAGTCGATTTTCTTGTATATACACATTTAGCAGTCGATATTGAGTTGCTTTAAATCATTAGTTTAACATATTTAAGTCAATTGACCTTCTTCATCTTACCGAAGTTGACATAAAGCCATAACGGCGGTGCATTTGGAAGAATTCGACAATCTTATATTTAGGTATAAAGTCGATTTTCTTGTATATACACATTAAGCAGTCGATATTGAGTTGCTTTAAATCATTAGTTTAACATATTTAAGTCAATTAACCTTCTTCATCTTACCGAAGTTGACATAAAGCCATAACGGCGGTGCATTTGGAAGAATCCGACAATCTTATATTCAGGTATAAAGTCAATTTTCTTGTATTTACACATTTAGCAGTCGATATTAAGTTGCTTTAAATCATTAGTTTAACATATTTAAGTCAATTGACCTTCTTCATCTTACCGAAGTTGACATAAAGCCATAACGGCGGTGCATTTGGAAGAATTCGACAATTTTATTTTCAGGTATACAGTAGATTTTCTTGTACATACATTTAGTTGTCGATATAGAGTTGCTTTAAATCATTAGTTTAACATATTTAAGTCAATTGACCTTCTTCATCTTACCGAAGTTGACATAAAGCCATAACGGCGGTGCATTTGGAAGAATTCGACAATCTTATATTCAGGTATAAAGTCGATTTTCTTGTATATACACATTTAGCAGTCGATATTGAGTTGCTTTAAATCATTAGTTTAACATATTTAAGTCAATTGACCTTCTTCATCTTACCGAAGTTGACATAAAGCCATAACGGCGGTGCATTTGGAAGAATTCGACAATCTTATATTCAGGTATAAAGTCGATATTGAGTTTTCTTTTAATATTCTTCATTTACCGAAGTTGACATAAAGCAGTGCGATATTGAGTCTTATATTCAGGTATAAAGTCGATTTTCTTAAATATACACATTTAGCAATCTTGAACATATTTAAGTCAATTGACCTTCTTCATCTTACCGAAGTTGACATAAAGCCATAACGGCGGTGCATTTGGAAGAATTCGACAATCTTATATTCAGGTACAAAGTCGATTTTCTTGTATATACACATTTAGCAGTCGATATTGAGTCGATATTGAGTTGCTTTAAATCACTAGTTTAACATATTTAAGTCAATTGACCTTCTTCATCTTACCGAAGTTGACATAAAGCCATAACGGCGGTGCATTTGGAAGAATTCGACAATCTTATATTTAGGTACAAAGTCGATTTTCTTGTATATACACATTTGGCAGTCGATATTGAGTTGCTTTAAATCATTAGTTTAACATATTTAAGTCAATTGACCTTCTTCATCTTACCGAAGTTGACATAAAGCCATAACGGCGGTGCATTTGGAAGAATTCGACAATCTTATATTCAGGTACAAAGTCGATTTTCTTGTATATACACATTTAGCAGTCGATATTGAGTTGCTTTAAATCATTAGTTTAACATATTTAAGTCAATTGACCTTCTTCATCTTACCGAAGTTGACATAAAGCCATAACGGCGGTGCATTTGGAAGAATTCGACAATCTTATATTTAGGTATACAGTCGATTTTCTTGTATATACACATTTAGCAGTCGATATTGAGTTGCTTTAAATCATTAGTTTAACATATTTAAGTCAATTGACCTTCTTCATCTTACCGAAGTTGACATAAAGCCATAACGGCGGTGCATTTGGAAGAATTCGACAATCTTATATTCAGGTACAAAGTCGATTTTCTTGTATATACACATTTAGCAGTCGATATTGAGTTGCTTTAAATCATTAGTTTAACATATTTAAGTCAATTGACCTTCTTCATCTTACCGAAGTTGACATAAAGCCATAACGGCGGTGCATTTGGAAGAATTCGACAATCTTATATTCAGGCATAAAGTCGATTTTCTTGTATATACACATTTAGCAGTCGATATTGAGTTGCTTTAAATCATTAGTTTAACATATTTAAGTCAATTGACCTTCTTCATCTTACCGAAGTTGACATAAAGCCATAACGGCGGTGCATTTGGAAGAATTCGACAATCTTATATTCAGGCACAAAGTCGATTTTCTTGTATATACACATTTAGCAGTCGATATTGAGTTGCTTTAAATCATTAGTTTAACATATTTAAGTCAATTGACCTTCTTCATCTTACCGAAGTTGACATAAAGCCATAACGGCGGTGCATTTGGAAGAATTCGACAATCTTATATTCAGGTACAAAGTCGATTTTCTTGTATATACACATTTAACAGTCGATATTGAGTTGCTTTAAATCATTAGTTTAACATATTTAAGTCAATTGACCTTCTTCATCTTACCGAAGTTGACATAAAGCCATAACGGCGGTGCATTTGGAAGAATTCGACAATCTTATATTCAGGTATAAAGTCGATTTTCTTGTATATACACATTTAGCAGTCGATATTGAGTTGCTTTAAATCATTAGTTTAACATATTTAAGTCAATTGACCTTCTTCATCTTACCGAAGTTGACATAAAGCCATAACGGCGGTGCATTTGGAAGAATTCGACAATCTTATATTCAGGTATAAAGTCGATTTTCGTGTATATACACATTTAGCAGTCGATATTGAGTTGCTTTAAATCATTAGTTTAACATATTTAAGTCAATTGACCTTCTTCATCTTACCGAAGTTGACATAAAGCCATAACGGCGGTGCATTTGGAAGAATTCGACAATCTTATATTCACGTACAAAGTCGCTTTTCTTGTATATACACATGTAGCAGTCGATATTGAGTTGCTTTAAATCATTAGTTTAACATATTTAAGTCAATTGACCTTCTTCATCTTACCGAAGTTGACATAAAGCCATAACGGCGGTGCATTTGGAAGAATTCGACAATCTTATATTCAGGTATAAAGTCGATTTTCTTGTATATACACATTTAGCAGTCGATATTGAGTTGCTTTAAATCATTAGTTTAACATATTTAAGTCAATTGACCTTCTTCATCTTACCGAAGTTGACATAAAGCCATAACGGCGGTGCATTTGGAAGAATTCGACAAACTTATATTTAGGTATAAAGTCGATTTTCTTGTATATACACATTTAGCAGTCGATATTGAGTTGCTTTAAATCATTAGTTTAACATATTTAAGTCAATTGACCTTCTTCATCTTACCGAAGTTGACATAAAGCCATAACGGCGGTGCATTTGGAAGAATTCGACAATCTTATATTCAGGTATAAAGTCGATTTTCTTGTACATACACATTTAGCAGTCGATATTGAGTTGCTTTAAATCATTAGTTTAACATATTTAAGTCAATTGACCTTCTTCATCTTACCGAAGTTGACATAAAGCCATAACGGCGGTGCATTTGGAAGAATTCGACAATCTTATATTCAGGTATAAAGTCGATTTTCTTGTATATACACATTTAGCAGTCGATATTGAGTTGCTTTAAATCATTAGTTTAACATATTTAAGTCAATTGACCTTCTTCATCTTACCGAAGTTGACATAAAGCCATAACGGCGGTGCATTTGGAAGAATTCGACAATCTTATATTCAGGTATAAAGTCGATTTTCTTGAATATACACATTAAGCAGTCGATATTGAGTTGCTTTAAATCATTAGTTTAACATATTTAAGTCAATTGACCTTCTTCATCTTACCGAAGTTGACATAAAGCCATAACGGCGGTGCATTTGGAAGAATTCGACAATCTTATATTCAGGTATAAAGTCGATTTTCTTGTATATACACATTTAGCAGTCGATATTGAGTTGCTTTAAATCATTAGTTTAACATATTTAAGTCAATTGACCTTCTTCATCTTACCGAAGTTGACATAAAGCCATAACGGCGGTGCATTTGGAAGAATTCGACAATCTTATATTCAGGTATAAAGTCGATTTTCTTGTAGATACACATTTAGCAGTCGATGTTGAGTTGCTTTAAATCATTAGTTTAACATATTTAAGTCAATTGACCTTCTTCATCTTACCGAAGTTGACATAAAGCCATAACGGCGGTGCATTTGGAAGAATTCGACAATCTTATATTCAGGTACAAAGTCGATTTTCTTGTATATACACATTTAGCAGTCGATATTGAGTTGCTTTAAATCATTAGTTTAACATAGTTAAGTCAATTGACCTTCTTCATCTTACCGAAGTTGACATAAGGCCATAACGGCGGTGCATTTGGAAGAATTCGACAATCTTATATTCAGGTATAAAGTCGATTTTCTTGTATATACACATTTAGCAGTCGATATTGAGTTGCTTTAAATCATTAGTTTAACATATTTAAGTCAATTGACCTTCTTCATATTACCGAAGTTGACATAAAGCCATAACGGCGGTGCATTTGGAAGAATTCGACAATCTTATATCCAGGTACAAAGTCGATTTTCTTGTATATACACATTTAGCAGTCGATATTGAGTTGCTTTAAATCATTAGTTTAACATATTTAAGTCAATTGACCTTCTTCATCTTACCGAAGTTGACATAAAGCCATAACGGCGGTGCATTTGGAAGAATTCGACAATCTTATATTCAGGTATAAAGTCGATTTTCTTGTATATGCACATTTAGCAGTCGATATTGAGTTGGTTTAAATCATTAGTTTAACATATTTAAGTCAATTGACCTTCTTCATCTTACCGAAGTTGACATAAAGCCATAACGGCGGTGCATTTGGAAGAATTCGACAATCTTATATTCAGGTACAAAGTCGATTTTCTTGTATATACACATTTAGCAGTCGATATTGAGTTGCTTTAAATCATTAGTTTAACATATTTAAGTCAATTGACCTTCTTCATCTTACCGAAGTTGACATAAAGCCATAACGGCGGTGCATTTGGAAGAATTCGACAATCTTATATTCAGGTATAAAGTCGATTTTCTTGTATATACACATTTAGCAGTCGATATTGAGTTGCTTTAAATCATTAGTTTAACATATTTAAGTCAATTGACCTTCTTCATCTTACCGAAGTTGACATAAAGCCATAACGGCGGTGCATTTGGAAGAATTCGACAATCTTATATTCAGGTATAAAGTCGATTTTCTTGTATATACACATTTAGCAGTCGATATTGAGTTGCTTTAAATCATTAGTTTAACATATTTAAGTCAATTGACCTTCTTCATCTTACCGAAGTTGACATAAAGCCATAACGGCGGTGCATTTGGAAGAATTCGACAATCTTATATTCAGGTACAAAGTCGATTTTCTTGTATATACACATTTAGCAGTCGATATTGAGTTGCTTTAAATCATTAGTTTAACATATTTAAGTCAATTGACCTTCTTCATCTTACCGAAGTTGACATAAAGCCATAACGGCGGTGCATTTGGAAGAATTCGACAATCTTATATTCAGGTATAAAGTCGATTTTCTTGTATATACACATTTAGCAGTCGATATTGAGTTGCTTTAAATCATTAGTTTAACATATTTAAGTCAATTGACCTTCTTCATCTTACCGAAGTTGACATAAAGCCATAACGGCGGTGCATTTGGAAGAATTCGACAATCTTATATTCAGGTACAAAGTCGATTTTCTTGTATATACACATTTAGCAGTCGATATTGAGTTGCTTTAAATCATTAGTTTAACATATTTAAGTCAATTGACCTTCTTCATCTTACCGAAGTTGACATAAAGCCATAACGGCGGTGCATTTGGAAGAATTCGACAATCTTATATTCAGGTATAAAGTCGATTTTCTTGTATATACACATTTAGCAGTCGATATTGAGTTGCTTTAAATCATTAGTTTAACATATTTAAGTCAATTGACCTTCTTCATCTTACCGAAGTTGACATAAAGCCATAACGGCGGTGCATTTGGAAGAATTCGACAATCTTATATTCAGGTATAAAGTCGATTTTCTTGTATATACACATTTAGCAGTCGATATTGAGTTGCTTTAAATCATTAGTTTAACATATTTAAGTCAATTGACCTTCTTCATCTTACCGAAGTTGACATAAAGCCATAACGGCGGTGCATTTGGAAGAATTCGACAATCTTATATTCAGGTATAAAGTCGATTTTCTTGTATATACACATTTAGCAGTCGATATTGAGTTGCTTTAAATCATTAGTTAACATATTTAAGTCAATTAACCTTCTTCATCTTACCGAAGTTGACATAAAGCCATAACGGCGGTGCATTTGGAAGAATTCGACAATCTTATATTTAGGCTTGTATATACACATTAAGCAGTCGATATTGAGTTGCTTTAAATCATTAGTTTAACATATTTAAGTCAATTAACCTTCTTCATCTTACCGAAGTTGACATAAAGCCATAACGGCGGTGCATTTGGAAGAATTCGACAATCTTATATTCAGGTATAAAGTCGATTTTCTTGTATATACACATTTAGCAGTCGATATTGAGTTGCTTTAAATCATTAGTTTAACATATTTAAGTCAATTGACCTTCTTCATCTTACCGAAGTTGACATAAAGCCATAACGGCGGTGCATTTGGAAGAATTCGACAATCTTATATTCAGGTATAAAGTCGATTTTCTTGTATATACACATTTAGCAGTCGATATTGATTTGCTTTAAATCATTAGTTTAACATGTTTAAGTCAATTGACCTTCTTCATATTACCGAAGTTGACATAAAGCCATAACGGCGGTGCATTTGGAAGAATTCGACAATCTTATATTCAGGTATAAATTCGATTATCTTGTATATACACATTTAGATGTCGATATTGAGTTGCTTTAAATAATTAGTTTAACATATTTAAGTCAATTAACCTTCTTCATCTTACCGAAGTTGACATAAAGCCATAACGGCGGTGCATTTGGAAGAATTCGACAATTTTATTTTCAGGTATACAGTAGATTTTCTTGTACATACACATTTAGCAGTCGATATAGAGTTGCTTTAAATCATTAGTTTAACATATTTAAGTCAATTAACCTTCTTCATCTTACCGAAGTTGACATAAAGCCATAACGGCGGTGCATTTGGAAGAATTCGACAATTTTATATTCAGGTATAAAGTCGATTTTCTTGTATATACACATTTAGCAGTCGATATTGAGTTGCTTTAAATCATTAGTTTAACATATTTAAGTCAATTGACCTTCTTCATCTTACCGAAGTTGACATAAAGCCATAACGGCGGTGCATTTGGAAGAATTCGACAATCTTATATTCAGGTATAAAGAAGATTTTCTTGTATATACACATTAAGCAGTCGATATTGAGTTGCTTTAAATCATTAGTTTAACATATTTAAGTCAATTGACCTTCTTCATCTTACCGAAGTTGACATAAAGCCATAACGGCGGTGCATTTGGAAGAATTCGACAATCTTATATTCAGGTATAAAGTCGATTTTCTTGTACATACACAATTAGCAGTCGATATTGAGTTGCTTTAAATCATTAGTTTAACATATTTAAGTCAATTGACCTTCTTCATCTTACCGAAGTTGACATAAAGCCATAACGGCGGTGCATTTGGAAGAATTCGACAATCTTATATTCAGGTATAAAGTCGATTTTCTTGTATATACACATTTAGCAGTCGATATTGAGTTGCTTTAAATCATTAGTTTAACATATTTAAGTCAATTGACCTTCTTCATCTTACCGAAGTTGACATAAAGCCATAACGGCGGTGCATTTGGAAGAATTCGACAATCTTATATTCAGGTATAAAGTCGATTTTCTTGTATATACACATTTAGCAGTCGATATTGAGTTGCTTTAAATCATTAGTTTAACATATTTAAGTCAATTGACCTTCTTCATCTTACCGAAGTTGACATAAAGCCATAACGGCGGTGCATTTGGAAGAATTAGCAGTCAACATTGAGTTGCTCCAAATCATTAACATCAAATATTTAAGTTAGTTAACCTTCTTCATCTTGCTGAAGTTGACATAAAGCCATAACGGCGGTGCATTTGGAAGAATTTGACAATCTTATATTCAGGTATAAAGTCGATTTTTTTGTACATACACATTTAGCAGTCGATATTGAGTTGATTTAAAATATTAGTTTAACATATTTAAAACAATTAACCTTCTTCATCTTACCGAAGTTGACATAAAGCCATAACGGCGGTGCATTTGGAAGAATTCGACAATCTTATATTCAGGTATAAAGTCGATTTTCTTGTATATACACATTTAGCAGTCGATATTGAGTTGCTTTAAATCATTAGTTTAACATATTTAAGTCAATTGACCTTCTTCATCTTACCGAAGTTGACATAAAGCCATAACGGCGGTGCATTTGGAAGAATTCGACAATCTTATATTCAGGTATAAAGTCGATTTTCTTGTATATGCACATTTAGCAGTCGATATTGAGTTGCTTTAAATCATTAGTTTAACATATTTAAGTCAATTGACCTTCTTCATCTTACCGAAGTTGACATAAAGCCATAACGGCGGTGCATTTGGAAGAATTCGACAATCTTATATTCAGGTATAAAGTCGATTTTCTTGTATATACACATTTAGCAGTCGATATTGAGTTGCTTTAAATCATTAGTTTAACATATTTAAGTCAATTGACCTTCTTCATCTTACCGAAGTTGACATAAAGCCATAACGGCGGTGCATTTGGAAGAATTCGACAATCTTATATTCAGGTATAAAGTCGATTTTCTTGTATATACACATTTAGCAGTCGATATTGAGTTGCTTTAAATCATTAGTTTAACATATTTAAGTCAATTGACCTTCTTCATCTTACCGAAGTTGACATAAAGCCATAACGGCGGTGCATTTGGAAGAATTCGACAATCTTATATTCAGGTATAAAGTCGATTTTCTTGTATATACACATTTAGCAGTCGATATTGAGTTGCTTTAAATCATTAGTTTAACATATTTAAGTCAATTGACCTTCTTCATCTTACCGAAGTTGACATAAAGCCATAACGGCAGTGCATTTGGAAGAATTCGACAATCTTATACACATTTAGGAGTCGATATTGAGTTGCTTTAAATCATTAGTTTAACATATTTAAGTCAATTGACCTTCTTCA
>NW_026092153.1:0-7451 GCF_024586455.1 Bactrocera neohumeralis | reverse complement strand
ACGGCCCACACAAAAAGCAGGATAAGCAACACTACAAAAGAAATTGTTGAAAAACAACATAAAAATCAGCATAAAGTGGCGAAGAGGAACGGGAACTTCCTTGACGCCCCAACGACAGCACGACACCAGCCGACCCGGATTAAAACAGCAAGGAGTAAGCGTTCTCGAGTACCGTAAAGAAAAAGGATATCAGCACACTTACCGGCATATCTATCAACAATGCAGCTGCTACTAATGAAAGAAAATGGATTATAAGTACTAATTATACCATATAAACCCTATTCTTAACTAAATTTAATGAGATAGAAATAGTTAGAGAAGGAATTTAGATATACGTCAGAAAAGTGAAAAATTTAAATAAAGAAAAGTTTTTGTGAAAAAATAGAAAATAGTGGAAAATTTAAACAAAGAAAAATAGGTAGTAAAAAATTTTTTTTAATAAAGGAAGTTTTTGAGAAATAGGTACATAGCTAAAATAAAAAATTGTTGGAAAAGTGGACATAGCGTTAGAATCATATAACACCCCTGATTGGACAGCCATCTCCATGCGACTGACCACCCACTACGCCGATAAATGCGACATAGGCACTCCTAGAATATCAAATGACGTGCCTTATTCAGCGAAGGTGCTCTCTAAACGAATTTTATCAGAAGGTTTATAGTCAATTATCCCTAATACTTAACAAAAATAGGATGCATGGAATTACAGAGGCAGTCCATCTACTAACGGACAACTACTGCGCCAAGGCCTTGGATACCTTTGTGAGAGGAGACTTTCCGGTGACCTCCCGAGGCTTCTGGGTATAAAGGAACCCAAGACTTTACCAGAGGCACTACACCTTTGTCTAAAGCTGGAAAATCAAAGCTTTAGAGCACACCATGCCAACAACCAAATGCACCAACAGTCCCCAGACATCAAAGTTTCAACTCTATCATTCCTAGACAACAACCCTATGGGGGGCAAGGCAGGTACAACCATTAAACTCACGATTTCCCGAATCAAGATTCTATCCCGAATTAGCCCATATACCTCACCCTCAGCAAACTTATCGCCAACCAAATTTGAGTCCCCATAGCTCCCAGCAATATCAAAATTCAAATTCGAATCCACACAATAGCTACCAACAACAAAACTCCTATAACCACTCTAGATATCCATATAACCAACAACCAAACTATCCTCCCCAAAGGCCAGGATAATTGATTTTATATTTACAGAAGATTGAAGAGTTAACCCCAGAAACTTTAATTGGGCGACATTTGAAAAATAGAATGGTTCAAGACATTGAAACAAAAAATGGCAAGATTTAATCTGTAAAAACTGTACGCTTAAAAACATTGGTTGATCCTCGTTATAAAGCTTGGTTTTTAAAGTATTCGGGATTCTTCACGAGCGGGTAACTAATGTCGGTAGGTTGATTATGCAAACATTATTTGATTATTTCTATGGTTATTTAATCTTAATATAATTTTTGTGTAGCTGATCTTGTCAAGACGGAACGAAAATTAGCATTGGCAGCAACAGCAACGGTGGTAAATATTGACCTCAAGATGAGAACGAACGATGACAATGACCATATATCAGTCTTATGTTGATAGCACTGTTACCAGTTGTAGTTCCAATCTTGCAGATTCTGATGAGGCTGGAGGATTACCAATACAATTACGACAATATTTGATACGCCTGGCTGCCAATCGGAAACAAAATCTAACCGTTCATGTGTGGGGAAAGTGAAATTTGAATTTCGCATATCGTCTATGGAAAGTACTTGCCAAAGTTGCGACGCCTGTACTCTGTGAGCGATTATTTTCACAGGCAGGACTTATCGCAAATCAGTTGAGGAGTCGCTTATCACCTCAGCTAATATTTTTAAGATCAATCGGCGAAGAAATGTGGTTTTCGTAGTTATTTATTTTAAATTTTTGTTTTTTAATTTAAAAAAACAATTTTATTATCCAATACCAAATTGTATGCAATAAAATCATAAAATACTTTTTATAATATGTTAAAAACTTAAAAAATATGATTATACGTTCATAATTTAATAAAATATTGATATATCTAACGAATTTCGTGTACGAGTTGCTTAATTTATAAAAAGTCGACTTAAGTCACAAAAGTCGACTATCGTGGTTGTTTAATCGACTTCCAGAATCGAAAAACTGGAAGTCGATTCCAAAGTCAAAAATCGATTCCGCTCGCGCTCTTTCCCATACCTACAAATGTTACTTTATCATTATCGACTGCCAAGCAACAAGTTACCACTCTTGTAACACTTGTACTGTTTAAGTGTAATATATTCAATTGAAGTACATGTGTATACGGTGAAATATTATACAAATAAATGATCAGTCAAAACCAATCTCATTGGCTGACTTAAAATTATATTTATTTCATTTTCTAACGAGAAATAAATTAACTGGCGCCCAACGTGGGGCAGCAATAAAAAGGATCATCAATAATATCCTTAGTCAGTCTGCCTGAAAAGGAAAGAACCTGGTCCTGAAACAAAAATAGATTCATTTAAACCATCCAAGAAGTTTACCCAGTGTATCATCCCACACAACGTCAATCAAAAGGGATTCACACAAAAATCCTAATACGACAACAAAATTGAAAGTAAGGATGGTATATTGCCATCCTTAGCAAAACAACACGCCTTGCATGGAAATAATGCCATATCAAGCAGCGCTCCAAGAATACAACTGGAGACCGATCTTTTAGCAAATAAATCAACAAGATGACAGAACAACCAAATTTAATTGGCATTAACCTACAGTATCGCCGTACAATGCAAACCTGATTCACGCCACCAGAACCTCGAGTAAATTCCACGATAAACCATCATCAGAATCATAATTTCAGTAAATCAACATCAGCATAATTATTCTTGTCAACAACCCCCCGTTCAACCAATGGATATCGATTCGTCCACCATATTCCCGTAGACCAACGAGACAAAAAGGTTGCAACAAGATCAGTAATAACCAGGATGCTACCCACATCCGTAACACAATTATCACTAAAACAACAGGAACACATTTCCTCAAAGTATCTCGAACAACCCAAAGTAGAACCTACGGAAACAGATTCCTCAACACGATTCCGACGCCCTACGCATCAAAGAAACATAACAAACTCACCAAACAACCCAACAAGAAGTCCAACTAAGACAGTAACTAAATCTTCAATCCCTTCAGACAAGCAGTTTGGCAACCGATTCAAGGTATAGAGACGAAACAGACACATAGCGCCTCTCAACAAAGCACAACGAGTGAACCAACTCAACAAATGAAAGACGCGAAATCCAGCGCGCCCTACCAACGAAAACAAACAGCAGCTACACTGAAGAAGAACATTTTATAAAGGTACCACGGTCATCACCAGTTAAACACATCTAATCAGAACAAACGCTAACACCAATTTAGCTGGCATCCTATACAAATGGACATATTCCAAATACACTTGCGGCACGAGATACTTATCCACAGCATTGTCAGCTACCTAAATGCACGCATACTTACGTAATCTCATAGAAACAAAATTCCACGAAATAATGAAGAAGTCATCACACAAATATTCCCCAACTGTACCAACTGATGGAGAGATAAACGAAATATATTCAGCGGCGTCGGCACAACAGCACTAATGGCTTCGGTTAAACATACACTGACAGCAGTGTGCATCATTCAACATCGAACGCACAAGTCTGAGCGGTTATATTCCGACGATACTAGGAAATAGCTAGGACATTAGCAGCAGACAAGGAAAATACAGCAGATGAAGAAATATTTCAGTCGTAAAAAAATACAATAGGACACTACATTTGTGTAATCAGCAAGACCGGTAGATGTATTCTTTACAGGAACCAACATTCTGACATAGCAGAAAAATAAAAAAAGAAACAAAAATTACATACGGCTTGGAATCACCACAATAAGAAAGAAAACACAAAAAGCGGTTACATTCGACGATACGAAAAGTGGCATTAGCAGCAAAAAAAGGAAAAAAAAAAAAATTTCAGGCAAATGAAAAAAAAAAAACCTTAAAGGAAAAAAAAAAGGAAAAACAACAGGGAAAAAAACTAAAAAAACCAAATAAAAAAAAACCAGGAAAACTTATAAGGGGGTGGTTTTCAGGAACAAAATGTGAATAGAAAAAAAATTAAAAAAAAACAAAAAATTTTAAACCAAAAAAAGAAAAAAAAGAAATTTAAGAAAAAAAAAAGAAAAAAACCGTTCTTATCAAAAAAATTAAAAAAAAAGAACAAAAGATTTTAGTTACCCATTGGGATAAAAAGAAGATAACCAACAGCCTTTTTTTTTATTTTTAAATTACTAAAAAACGTTTTAAAAAAAAATAAAAAATTTTTTTACAAAAAAACCCATGTTTTTAAACCCTGTCTTTTAAAAAAGTTAAAAGGCCCCTTTTAATTTGTTTCCTCCACTTTTTTTCCAAGATATAAAGTTTTTTCAATTTACTGAGTTCAGTGGAGGATTCTTGGGATAAATTTTTATTCAGATATTGCCTTTTTGTTCCGATTTTCATTTTGTTAGTAAAAAAAAGTTAAAAGCAAATTGCAAAATTAAGGACATGCGGGCTGGTAACCCCCCATGAAAGGAATGGGCAGGAAATCATTAAAATTTGGGGAGGGGGTGGGTGGTTGGGTGTTTGGGATTTGGGGCCCGGAATATTTTTTAAATTTAAATTTTCGGGCATAATTTTTTTTATTACATAGGAATTGTTTTTAAAAACAGAAACCTCCCCGGATTGCCATCCCCCTTTTCTTCCTTTTTCTTTCCCCCCATCCCCCCCGATTTTCCCCCTTTCCTCCCCCTTTTCATTTTTTTCCCTTTTCCCCGGGTAAATTTTAGCAGGGGAAAGCTGCAGGGAAAAAAATGGGCCGGGGAAGGAGGAGGCCATTTCCACAAAAGAAAATTTTAGAAAACAGCGATGAGGGGGGTTAACCAAGCCAAGCACTAACCTGATTCAGGGGTTTGGTTTTTAAAAAAAAAATTAAAATTAAATAAAAATAATAAAAATAAAAATACAATTTTTTAAAGGGGGTTTAAAAAGGCAAAAGGAAAATAAAGTTATTTCCCTTGAGGAAAAACGCAAATTTGCGATATTTTCCCTTTTAAGTTAAATAACACAAACTAATAAATTTGAAATTGAAAAAAAAAAACACCAATGGAACCCACATTGGTTTTAAATTATAGCAGCTGGAAAGAAGTTCGAAGAAATCTGTTTTAAAAGGAATTTACAATTTTTTTTTAAAAAAGAAAGAATATACGACAATTAAAAATTAAATTTTTAAAGGGGGGAGGGAAAAAATTTTAATAAAAAAAGCTTTTGAGGAACCCAAAAAAAAGGGCAAAGAGCAAAAATATAGATTTAAATTTTTCCATATTTTTGTCAAAAATTGAATTTTTTAATCAGCAAAAAAATTTTTAAACCCCATTTTAAAAAGTGGGCGGGAAATTACAAATTTAACTTAAAGAATTTAAACATTTTAATTCGTATTAAAACCGTTCTCAATTCAGGGCCATTAAATTTGAAAGATTCCTCAGACCCATTTTTTTCCAACCGGGGATTTTTCCCAAAGGAGCCCCCCATTCCCCTATTGGAAGGAGTCGCTTTCACTAAACAGATGGGAAAGAATTTAAAATTTTCCCCATCTTTTTTTACCCGGGATGGAAGGGAGGAGTATAAAAAAACCCCCTTTTCAAAAGGTACCGCGGGAAAAAATTTCCCAAAAGGGCCCCAAATTTTTGGGAGATTTTGTCCTAACCACGACGACTGTTCCCCCCCAGAATGGCCCCTTGGTCGCATGGGAGAAGTTCCATCAGGCCCGAGGTCACATACGAGAATTTAATTTTAAAAAAAACGAACTCAAAAGGGGCCTTTGCCCAAAAACTATGTTTTTCCCCAAACCCCGCGGGGTAAGGAATGAAAATGCAAAAACCCCCCAATAATAATACTAATTGCAAAAATTTTAAAAACCGTTAATAAACCAAAACCAAAATAAATTTCATATGAAAACCCCAAAAGATACTAAAAAAGGGTGGATTAGAAAACTCTGACAAACCAAATAAAGTTGGTTAAAAACGCATAATTTCATAATAAATAGAAATAATTTAAAACTAAACACAATTTTCCATACAGGAAAACATAATGCAGAAAACATGTAAACCCCCAACACCAACACTTTTGGGCCATCTTTTCCCCTTTTGGTCCTTTTGGTCCCAACAGCGGGCCCCGAAAAATCAATGTATCAACCGTAAACCCGCAGCTCGTAATGGCACACGAGCAGTGGTAACCCCACACCGTAAACCCACCAGGGGCCCGCAGGTAGCCCCCCCCCCAGGCCCCATGGGGCCATTGCAACCACCGGGGCCGGGCCCACAAAAAAAACCGCACCAAAAAAACGGGGAAAGGAAAAACGGGTGACCTGGGGCTTTGGCCCCAAAAAAAGGGGCAGGCAGCATCACACGCTGCCCCCCGCACCCGGGGAGGGGTTTTTGGGCCCACTTGCCATCGCGGGGAGCAAATCCACCCGGGGAAGAGAAGACCGCCCCCAACCCCCCGAGTCCTGAACCCGGAAAAAATGGGTCCGCGAAAAATCGTTGCAAAAAAACCCTCCAACGACCCCAGGCTGAACATTGCTCGGGGGGCCCGGGATGGAAAAATGAGGTTTTTCTGCCCTCACACCCCAAAAACACACCATTTATAAACAATCCTGTCACACAAAAAAAGCAACATGGCACATTTCTCCACACAACGTTCCTGGGGGCCCGTCCTGAAAGAGGGTTTTTTTTTTTTTTTCGATCAAAATACACAGCAATATCAGGGGATTTTTTTGATTTTCGACGCGCAGCAATTTTTTCAGTTTTTAAAAATATGGGTTTTTTACCTTTTTTGATTTTCGGGGCAGCAATTTTCCCATTTTTTCACAACCAGGGGTGTAAATTTTTTGGGATTTCGCAAAAAGGGGTTCCCCATCCAACCAGTTTCTGATTTGTTTTATATACACTTGGTAAGCATCCACCAAGGACCCCAAATTTAATTATTTACATAAAAGTCACCCACTGGTACCCGGGACCAGAAGTTTTTTCCCAACATTATACTTAAAATAATGTAAAGTTTTTTAAAATTTTTAAAACCCTCCGAATTAAAAAAAACAGGCCCAAAAAAAAAGGATTTTTTTTCCCGGGGGGGAAAGGGTTGGGGAAATAAAAAAATTTATTTAAAGGCAAGTGGTGGTAAAATAACCATGCCCAAAACTTATCTGAGCCCGTCCCCATGTAATCGATGGACATTTAATGATTCCCCAAAAATTTTAAACATTTCCCATTATTCACATCACCCTTTGGGCACTCGGTGGAATTCCATTTTAAAGTATTTTTAAAAAAAATATAATTTTTTATTTTTGTTTTTGGTTTACCCTTTA
>NW_026092152.1:0-7841 GCF_024586455.1 Bactrocera neohumeralis | reverse complement strand
CTGCAACGTTGTTCTCTTTTTTTTATATATTCAATATCAAATATATACTCGTTAAGAGCTATTTTCCATCTAGTAAATTTTGCTATTTTCCTGTTTTAAATTGTTTAACCATATTAATGGTTTATGATCTGTTTGTAATTTAAAACGTTTGCCATATAAATACTATTGATAAGAGTTCTTTTTCTGTTGTTGAATAATTTTTTTCACTGTCACAAAGTGTTCTACTTGCGTAACAAATGGGATGCCCGTCTTGTGAAAGTACAGAATGTACTTGCATCAGTCGTTAAGACAAATTGTTTTTCGAAATTTGGGTATTTTAAAATTGATAATCAATGAGAGTTACTTTCATTTTCAAAAGCGTTAATGTATTTAATATCAGTAAT
Source organism: Bactrocera neohumeralis (assembly GCF_024586455.1). Classification (NCBI taxonomy): domain Eukaryota; kingdom Metazoa; phylum Arthropoda; class Insecta; order Diptera; family Tephritidae; genus Bactrocera; species Bactrocera neohumeralis. Next base: position 7,458 of record NW_026092152.1, on the reverse strand, counting down.
ATCAATTTTTTTGTATTTTTCAAATAGTTTACCATCGTTTAAGCAATTCGACTGTAATCTTTATAAACTTTTCTCTAATATCCTGTTATTCCAAGGAACGATTTGATTTCCTTCACTGTTGTAGGTAGCTTAATTTTTCAATTACTTCAATTTTCTTCGCCTATTTCAGTCCTTCATTTGTTATAATGTGACCTAAAAAATCTGTTTCTTTTTTGGAAAATGAGCATTTATCTATTTGAATTTTTAAATTATATTCTCGCGTCTGAAAAGACGCGTCACCGTTAGCCATTTTGTCTAATTTTTTGGTTTCCGGTTTGTTTTGTTAATTATTTTTATTTTTATCCCTTCTAGGAAGAGTGCTTTTTTATTCTGGAGGGTCTGGAGTTCAGAATCGCAGAATTGTGGTTTATTATAAAACCGGAGGGTCCCTTGCGGTGGTGAATCGCGGTTTCAATATATTTTTGTTATATGGGCTGGTCGAGCCTTTTTAATTATTATTTTATTAATTTAATGGTATAGGCTTCTTGAAACCTGAATGATAGCCACACTTTCTGCTTCTAAAGAATACCTATTATAATAGTCCTCAATGTGGTTGTTTTATTTTTTTCCTATGTAATTAAATACTGCGTTCATGCAGCTTACTTTCTAAGCTTCGTCATCGAGGTATTTGGTACATATTTTTTTGAAATGGTTTTTTTATTAGAATTGCATACCCTTTTTACTACTTTGTCTATTCTGTCATAGTCCAAATTATTTGGTAGGGCGTTCGAGTCTGTCATTTTTATTAAAAAAATTTAGTTGGATTAATTCTTTTTATAATTCTCTGAGGGTCCCTTTGGTGGTGAATCGCAGCTTTTAAGTATGTAAAATATCGGTTGTACAAACCATGAGTTATAGTCTTTTAGTTTTTTTGTTTTTTGATTTTAGGACATTCCTAGTATTATTTTTTATAGAAAACAAAAATTTATATGATTTGAGACTTCACTTTTACTTTAGTACACACTTTGACTTGGTGTAAATTATTTTTATAAGACAATTTTTTAACTTCACTTTGCAGTTTTTACTTTCGTAGGCACTTTTTGAACTCGTGCCCCCACGTTAGCGCCAATTAATTCCCGCAACGAGGGAATTCTTAAAAAAATATATGTTTTACGAAAGCATGAAATAAGAACACGTGTGGTTCTAGTGGATTGCTAGATACAAATCAAATCTTTATTTCAGAAATACCAATAAATATACATTTTGGTTTTACTTACTTAAAGTTAAAGCTGAAGTGTAAGCATCAGCTTGATTGAATCCAGAACAAAAGACTTAATTTCAATTTTTATTAAGATTTTTAATTAATGAGACAGTGTAATTGCAAAAAAATGCAAAGATTCAATTTTATTTACAGTTATGGTAAGTAGTTGCTATGCGGAGGCTGTCATTAACTTGCACACTCTTCTTTTTGTCTGCTATTTTAGCCTGTAGTGCTGCTAAGTCTGCTGAAGTTGGAATCATTGTATATTTTTGTTCACGGTTATTTCTTGACGAGGTTACTTTTCCTATTTATCCTTCTACAAAGGTGAGACTATGCCCCCTTTAAATTTTTTGCGACTGGCTTACAAAGGATTTTATAAACGGATTCCTTTTTATCGCGATCACTGCTCAAGACAGTTAATATTCTTATCAAAATAAAAATACATTTTTTAAGTTGAGGTAAAAGGACTGTTTCTTTATTGAGGTTTATTATTACTACTTATGACGTAGGCAATCTAACAATTAACAACATTGTTTGCTTGATTACAATTAATGCTTTCGAATAAATTTTACACGGATATTTTATTTTAATAACAAATTTATTTATATTAAATGTGTGTAATTCCCTACCCACTTTGCTGATTGCACACTCACCACTTTGCCAAACTTTCACTGTCTTAAAATAAAACGTCCGGTTTCGGTTTTTGCCTTTGATTCAATGCTGTAGTCTACGATAATACATTATCTAGATTTCGATTATAACTTACTGCGCTTTCCTTTGGCTATAGGCCTTACAGCCAAATACTTTGAGTTGTTTAAGTTTGGTCCTTTTCCGGAGCACAACTCTTTTGGAATCAGATTGTTTTCATTGTATACGATTCAGCAGATATGCCACAGTCACATCAGCTGCGACCCAGAATTTTTCCTTCAAATTTACTTCTAGTAGCATGCATCATACTACGCCATTCTGTTCACGAGTGTAGCGAGTCGTCTTCTGATGAATGATACCATTTTCATAAGATATTTGTCGAACGCTTCATTTACATCGCGCCCACCATTAATTCGGAGAACTTTTTAAACATTTCGACATTAATTCTCCGCCATTACTTTGAATGTTACAAATTCATCGAAAACTGCTCTTTGTCGACTTAATTGGGATAGTAAACACTTTTGCTTAGTCATCCACAAACTTTGACAATACCTAGGCGTTTTATCTACAAAGTGTTCGGAAATTATTTGTCTCCACCAACACCATGATTTCAGCTAGTGATTTTTCATTTCATTTCATACATTTACAAATAGGAATTATAAAATAGCACGCCTGTACTCGACGGTAGCGCAATCCAGAAAAAGGAAGTAGCGTTTGACAAACTCTCTTTGATTACTTGTTCCACTCGTTTTAAATATTATTGCAATGATAGTGCTGTTATAATAATGGCTCCAAATAATTACCACATCCTTCTATACCATTGAGGAGTTGTTCAAGATAACGCTGGAAAATTGCGGATGAGCTGGCAATACCGTATGGAAGTTGATGATACTGGAACAATCCTAAAGGTGTATTAACTACCATTACTTGTTTGGAATCTTTATCCAACTACATCTGTAAATAAACATCTTTTAAATCTAATTTCAAAAATACTCCACTCCATCAACTTTAAATTCTACTTTAGTTCGTATTTCGTTTTGCTGCGAATTACACTTCAATTTTAAACTTAAAATCACTCGTTATTTTTGCCGCTATATTCTAAGCGAATTATACTTCCAAATTCAAAATAACTCGTTGTTTCTATTAACTGTTGCTGCTTCCTCTAACATATGTGTTCAGTATCTTCAACGTTTCAAAACTTCATGTAAATAAATCACTTCACCAAATTTGAAAGTTCTAGACAACTCTTCATGTTCCCGAAGCAATAAGTTCATATCAACGGACATACTTCAACATGTATATATTATTTTTCATTAATACTCTATGTAATTTTTCCAAATTTACATTTTTTCCCGGTTTCTTTGCACACAACTTCTTCAATACACAAAACCCCACTCCCAAATATAAGTTTTTCACAACAATGTCAAATTTATATTATTTGCAATCTTTTTTATTAAAATTGTCTTTTTATGCTCAAAATTTTTCAATTTTCAAAGTTCGTTTCTGGTTGAGCACGCAAATTTGTAGGAATTCTTTTCTTATATTAAATGAAACACTTTCTTAATTGGTATAACGACACGTCTTTCCTTTATTAGATACGATTTGCAACTGTAAGTTCTCGTTCGTCGTAAGTGTTATACTTTTTTTCAGAGTTACATTGAGTAGGTCTGTCCGGATCGTGTTGTCCGGTGTTCTCCTACATGTCATAATAATGATTCTCGTATTGAAAACATTGTTCAATATCTAATTGTGAATCAATTAATTTTAAAATCACCGCCTATTATAATCGACCCATCTGGTTTTTGGTGCTAAGACAATTGGTGACGCCAGTTACAATTTAACTGGTTTCCAAATTGGTAATAATAAGCCTATCTGGTTCCTCACGTGATTTTTGAAATTTGTGCGAATGGTATTTGGTTCGCTTTTATAAAATTTTTGCGGGCAGTGCCCACATTTTTGTAGTACTTGTTGTTGATTTGTGGTTTAAGTAAATTTGACAAACTCTCTGAGGGTTGCTGCGATTATTCTCTTGCGTCTTGTTTCATAAATCTAGACACACTTGTTTTTATAAAACATGTCTCTGCCATTATTTTTTTGCGTCTTTCTTCTACTCTACCATATGCCCTTCCACATTTCTTCTCCTGTTTGTTTTGTTGGCTTAAGTGTTCAATTCGTTTTAAAGTGGTGTTTTTGATCATACTTATATTTTTCGTTAAGTTTTGATAAAATATCTCTTATAATATATAATTAAAAACGTTTTGTTAGTTTTAATAAAAAAATATTTTCCGGGAGCTGTGCTCCTTTTTTTTTTGGGAGAATGGAGCCTTTATTTGGGAGCTTATGCTCTTTATTGAATTCTGCAAGAACTGAATTTTTTACAATTATTTACGCTTAACTCTAAAAGTTGACGTTTGCCGCTGCAGAGGTATTAAGTCCAGACGTAGCGTTTCCCACAGGTTGCCACAAACGTGTAACTCTCAGCTTTAGTAAATGTCATAATTATATTACTTTGTATCATATGATATTAAGCATCATATGATACTTTTTGAATGTATAAACACTAACTCTTCATATACCTTCTGGATGGATAATGATAAAACTCTTTAATTCCAACATTTGCCAACAGTGTTTGTTTAATTTGCTCCCACGACATGTTCTCCCCTATAGTCCTCATTATGTCTAAAACTGGCCCCTGGATTTTGTTAACAATTACCCTTACGAAGATATAGTTCCTTGCATTTTGATCCTGTACAAGGAGCAAGAGTGTGTCCACCTCCCTTATGAATGACGATAAGGAGGTTGTTCCATTGCCTCTGGGCTCATTTATATGTTGAGCATCCTCAAAAGTTCTTGTACTGTTGGTACGCCATGGTATTTGATTAGTCTTGTTTATTTAATTTCAGTGTTTGTTATAATTTTCCTAAACTTTTTCTGCTTTTTTTTAGTTTTCACTATGATCATATCGTTAAATTATATGTAGATTCCTTTTGCGTATTGTAAATAAACGAATCTTTTTAGCGTACATTCCTTAACATTTTAATTAGCATTATGCCTATCTGTTAACATTGAAAATGCTCATTTATGTTAATTTCGAGTCTGCTGATGTTAAACTGCAGTGAAATACGCTCATCGTAACGAGTAGTCCTGCGAGAAGTGTAACGTTCTATATATTATATTAAACGTTCTCTGAATGAACTGCTATCCAAGTTGTTATGAGTTGTGGAAATAGATTAAGCCATGCTAAATGCTGCTATTTATTTTTCTGGCTTAACTAGATAACAGTAGCAGCAAAAGCAAGCATTTATTTCACATTAAGCTTTTATATTGTTTGTTAATATTTTTTATTTAAATATACATATTATATACACGTGTAAGACATTTATAAATTATCAAGTTAAGCGTATAATAAAAGTTAAAATACATAAAATAAAATAAAAAATGTATATATAAAATATTATTCATGTTTTGTATCGGATACTTTGGTAAGTTTTGCAGAAAAAGTTTTTTTTTAGTTTAAGTTTTCAGAATGACGCGCACCTCTTAAATCAGTAGACTGAATTCGAGAGGATTTCACCCTAAAGTACAACGAAAAGTCATTAATCAAAAACCATAAGTTAAGAACAAGGAATGTGCAGACTTTATTGTTATAGGTATACATCATGCTTTCGAGGACTTATTTCAGCTAATTAAGCTAGAGGATTTGATGTATCATTTTTAAATTAATTAATAATTATTTTGAACAAAGATTCTTTCTTTAAATTATTAGAGCCATTTTAGATTATCATGTTGAAAGGTTTTGTCGGCATATAGTGAGACAAAACAGTACCCGGAAATTGTAAATATATCTTATGGTGTATTGAAAAGCGTTACACTGCGTACAACAATGCAGATTAAGGCAAACAGGTACTGCCCAGAAAATGGGATCAAGAAAAAGTCAAACCAGAAAAAAATCCCAATTTCGCAACACCAGTGTTAGATACATTTCTTTAACAACTGTATTTACAACTAAATCTGAAGCATATTGATAGTTCTTTTTCTACATACGTTGATTAATAAAACAACCTACAAGATGGATGCAGTTTTCTTAATATTTTTATGAAAATTCTTAACTGGATTTTAATCGATCTGCGAATGGCAGATATATGCGATAAGATTGGCAATTTGTTCGGGAGCGCAGTGTTTTTCGACAGAGCTTATGCCGAATTACGTGAAGATACCTCTTCAAATACATACAAATACTCTACAGTTCGAGATCTGCAGAAAAGGTCGTATGAAAAACATCAGACTGGTCGTGGCACTGTCATCTATATTGCGTTAGATTGATCAAATTTCCAAAGCTTTGATAGCTTAGTGTGTGTTCATCTCGAAGGCCGGTAAGATACTTGACGTTATTACCCAGAAATGTGACGCCTCATTAAAAACATACCACATACCATTAAAGTAAGAATACATAGGCACAACATTTAGACCTTTGCATGCCTATTGCAAAGGTAGGTCGCACAACATTGAGACACAGTTGGCGACTTCATATGCACAAGTAATACGCGGTGATGGAATCTTAAACGCTGTGCGGCCGGAGGTGGTCGTTGAAACTCTGGAGGAGTTTGAGTTCAAATAGAACTTCAATCACCTCATACTTGTATACAGCCTTGTTTGCGACAAAACTGTAGTGGCGGAGTGGGCATTGAGTATGCCCCGATAGGTCAATAGGCGCGCCGAGCAAGTTGGGGTTCTATCTCATTTACTCTGGATGTAGTGGTAAATGCCCAATTTATATAGCTGCAATAACCTGACTGCCTCGGTTAAAGTCAATGCTGATAACGCTAAAAGGTTATCCTCGATACCGTTAACGAGATACCATTGTGTTCAACCAGAGTCTCTCAATGGCATCGTTGGTGTACCATGAGGTAAATTTGGCAGCAATCACATCTTCGGTGACGTCATAATTGTTAAGCGAGTGATTTTTGGACATCTCTCTATTCCCCTTGACATCGTCAAACGTGGTTCGAAAGTGCCCAACAATAACAACTGTGTTGAGCTGACACAACGGGCCGGCACAACTGGCGAACAATACCGTGAGGAAGTATCAAAATAAGTATCACTTGGACAGTAGTAGATTGCGCCACCAAACGTTGCCATTTCGATAAATATTTATACATTTTATTTAGTTGCCTCAATCGGCGGTGTGGTTTTACAACACAGTGGTTTCACATTAACAATAACTTTTTATTGAGAATATATCTACAATGAAAATATTTGTTAATTCATCATGATCTGAGTGAGGTATATAAACGAAAACTTTGGTCTAGATATGTCAGTTGTGAGAATTATGGTATTGACTTCGACCACAACAAAAAAACTAGTATACCAAGGAGGAAAACCAAAAAGAGGTTCCAAAAAGTCTCTTGAAAAGATATCTAAATATCGCCTTCTATTCATATCCAATGGAATACTCAAACTGTCAATGCAAAGAAAATAAAGCTGTCATACTTTTGTAGTAACCTTATAACCTTTTCCAGAAACAATAAGACTTTGTTTATAATTTTAAAAATTCTTAACTTATTATTCAA
>NW_026092151.1:0-1478 GCF_024586455.1 Bactrocera neohumeralis | reverse complement strand
ATTATGGAATTCTTCCAAATGCACTGCCGTTATGGCTTTATGTCAACTTCAGTAAGATGAAGAAGGTTAATTAACGAAAATAAGTGAAGTAAGTGATTTGAAGCAACACAGTATCGATTGCTAAATGTGTATATACAAGAAAATCGACTTTATATCTAAATATAAGATTACGGAATTCTTCCAAATGCACTGCCGTTATGGCTTGATGTCAACTTCAGTAAGATGAAGAAGGTTAATTAACTTAAACTAACGATTTGAAGCAACTCAATATCGATTCCTAAATGTGTATATACAAGAAAATCGAATTTATATCTAAATATAAGATTATGGAATTCTTCCAAATGCACTGCCGTTATGGCTTTATGTCAACTTCAGTAAGATGAGGAAGGTTAATTAACTTAAATATGTTAAACTAATGATTTGAAGCAACCCAATATCGATTGCTAAATGTGTATATACAAGAAAATCGACTTTATATCCAAATATAAGATTATGGAATTCTTCCAAATGCACTGCCGTTATGGCTTTATGTCAACTTCAGTAAGATGAAGAAGGTTAATTAACGTAAATAAGTGAAGTAAATAATTTAAGCAACTCAATATCGATTGCTAAATGTGTATATACAAGAAAATCGACTTTATATCTAAATATAAGATTATGGAATTCTTCCAAATGCACTGCCGTTATGGCTTTATGTCAACTTCAGTAAGATGAAGAAGGTTAATTAACTAAAATAAGTGAAGTAAATGATTTGAAGCAACACAGTATCGATTGCTAAATGTGTATATACAAGAAAATCGACTTTATATCTAAATGTAGGATTGTGGAATTCTTCCAAATGCACTGCCGTTATGGCTTTATGTCCACTTCAGTAAGATGAAGAAGGTAAATTACCTTAAATATGTTAAACTAACGATTTGAAGCAACTCAATATCGATTCCTAAATGTGTATTTACAAGAAAATCGAATTTATATCTAAATATAAGATTATGGAATTCTTCCAAATGCACTGCCGTTATGGCTTTATGTCAACTTCAGTAAGATGAAGAAGGTTAATTAACTTAAATAAGTGAAGTAAATAATTTTAAGCAACTCAATATCGATAGCTAAATGTGTATATACAAGAAAATCGACTTTATATCTAAATATAAGATTATGGAATTCTTCCAAATGCACTGCCGTTATGGCTTTATGTCAACTTCAGTAAGATGAAGAAGGTTAATTAACTAAAATAAGTGAAGTAAATGATTTGAAGCAACACAGTATCGATTGCTAAATGTGTATATACAAGAAAATCGACTTTATATCTAAATGTAGGATTGTGGAATTCTTCCAAATGCACTGCCGTTATGGCTTTATGTCCACTTCAGTAAGATGAAGAAGGTAAATTACCTTAAATATGTTAAACTAACGATTTGAAGCAACTCAATATCGATTCCTAAATGTGTATTTACAAGAAAATCGAATTTATATCTAAA
>NW_026092150.1:0-7636 GCF_024586455.1 Bactrocera neohumeralis | reverse complement strand
GGAAACCCATTTCATTATCGACCCCCAAAACGTCATAAAGTTCTCAAACTTACAGATACAAAAATCGCAATCAAATCAAAATATAAAGGATAAACCTGCTTTTTCTGATTGTACACATAGTGAAATGTCAGTCAAAATAGATGCTGTTACTTCAAAATATGACATTGGAAATGTTGCGTCCGATAACGCAGAGAATCCTGGTAAGAGTAGTAGATTTCTATGTCATACCCAAAAATTGCATTTTTATTAAAGGCGTCGTAATTTTTATTCACAGCATCCGGAAAGTATTTTTGAAATTGTTGACAATGTGTGGAAATCCGTAACATTTAACCTTCCGAAATCAGGACCGAGGAACCTGAGATTCAAATACAATTGGCTTGCACGTTTTGATTGGTTGGCATATTCTGCAAAAGATGATGGTGCTTTTTGTACGTATTGCGTTGCCACGGCATTGAACATGGCGGGAAAACAAAAACTGCTCTGGAAAATTGGCAAAAAACCTACAAAATTAGGTAAAGCACTTGAAGATTTCTAACATCACGCGCAACTTGATTATCATAAAAAATGCTCGCTTGATATTGAAAATTTGCGTGACATCGCACGCGGAAAGCACAAACCAAACGATGTTCAGCTCGATACACAAAATGAAAAATCAAAACAGGATGCAGTTCCGAAATTAACACCTATTGTCAAAACTATTATCTTGTGTGACAAACAAGGAATTGCACTTCGTGGGCACAGAGACGACGGTCGAGTTATAATGGAATCAAACATTTTACAAGATGAAGAACAAGTCTTACATCCAACGAAGGAAATTTTCGAGAGATTCTACGAGTACGATACCGTGCTGAAGTAGATAACGATTTGATGCAACATCTGAGGCTTTCCCTCAAAACGTAATGTATACAAGTAAAACATTCCAAAATGCAATCATAGATATTTTTCCCAACTTGACTACTAAACGCATTGTCGACAGCGTAAATGAATCTCGCGGATTTTCAATATTAGCTGATGGTACAACATACATCGCCGGGATTGATCAGTTTGCCATTTGTGTGCGGTACTTTGACCAATCATCAAAATTTCGAGAGGATTTCTTAGCATTTGTCCCCGTTACAGAAACGACCGGAGAAGGGTTAGCGAAAACGATAATGAAATATCTTTGAAAGTTGTCATTGACTGCTCTTTTTGGTATGGCCAATGGTATGATGGAGCTCCAGCAATGAGTGGAATTTCATGGTGCCCAAGCATTCGTAAAATTGAGTTTCCCATTAGCGATCTATGTACATTGCATGGCACATAGCTTTGATCTGGTTGTTGGTATCAGAAATGCACTAGGAACAATTGGATCGTTACACAACTTTTTCCGTTGGCAAAACGATTGGAAGTGTTGAAAAGCCAAAAAATTGAGAAGTCTGAAAATGAATGTCGAAACAAAAACTGAAATCTGTATGCCCAACAAGATGGGCTGAAAGTCATGAAGCCGTATCGACATACATCTAATTGCATCCGTTCATGATTAAATCATTAGAAAGAATCGTAACTTGGAAAGATCCGGAGACTTCAACTACGACCGCTCAGATCGCCGCTGCGGTTTCTGCTGCAGAATTCCAAATTTCCTGCTTCATAATGCAATCCGTACATGCAGTCGTTCTATCGCTTGCTTTTATATTCCTTCTGATTGATTGATTCGATGAAATGAGAAATGCACGCGACCTTTTCATGTCCTCTCCACCTCACATAGACTCACCTAGCCCCAGCGCATTGATGAAGTTCAACAGACTTCCGGGCGCTAATGACGCTATGCGATGCCTATCCGGAAACATTGATCCGAGGGCCTTAGTCCGCGTCTACAGACTGCTGTGCAGTCGATCAGCAGGTGCTCCGGGTTTCAGGCTTCAAGTCGCAGAACCGGCAGTTAACGCAAGAGGATAGGTCCATGTTGTACAGACGCTATTCAACTTGCAGTGGCCGTATACCATGCCACCAGTAGCCTGAGTTTGTTCCTGGGGAGGTTTATTACAAACTTGAACCTACTCAGTTGTATCCTCCCATTAGCAACTGGCATGTTTCATACCGCGCGTTTGCCGCCAATGCTCCTGCCTTCCACTCCTTCTTCCTTGCGGAGTAGCTCCTTTATGGTATGTGGACTACCCCAATAAAGGGTTCTGGTCCCACCATCTTGGTGGAGGCTGCGAAGCGGGCTAGCTCGTCCGCCAGTTCATTACCGCCTATACCCAAGAATGATAGAAACAAGATTGCGCAATGACGAGTTCAAATTTTGTTCGTTCTGCGCGTCTACGTCACGGTTGACCAACGTACAATCAGCTGATTTTCAGTTGTTTATTTTTCTTTGCATTAAGAAGCAATTTTGTATTGCAGGCATACAAAAACATGAATGTCATTAATATAAGTGAATATTAATAAAAGATATCAATCAAGTGAATATTTTATAGTGAACATTTACTTACTATTCATTTAATTGTATTTTCAGTGTATTATTTAATTTTGTCTCTTTGCTGTGTTTGTTTCAACCATATACGAGTACATTTATGTAAATAAAAGATTGAATATTTTGTGACCAAGTATCAATTTATTGTCCAATTTAATTTTCTTTTTATACCTGAACAGGGTATATTAAGTTTGTCACGAAGTTTGTAAAATTATATATATATAAATGATCAGTATGTTGAGCTGAGTCGATTTAGTCATGTCCGTCTGTCCGTCCGTCTGTCTGTATATATACGAACTAGTCCCTCAGTTTTTAAGATATCGTTTTGAAATTTGCAAACTTCATTTTCTCTTCAAGAAGCTGCTCATTTGTCGGAACGGCCGATATCGGACCACTATAACATATAGCTGCCATACAAACTGAACGATCGGAATCAAGTTCTTGTATGGACAACTTTCACATTTGACAAGATATATTCACGAAATTTGGTATAGATTATTTTCTAAGGTAACAATGTAATTTCCGAAGAAATTGTTCAGATCGGTTACGGTTCCATACAAACTGAACACATAGTTAATAACAGAAATGCACCTGGAAGGGTATTTTAGCTTAGGTGCAACCGAAGTTAACGTTTTTCTTGTTTTGCTATACATATGTTCAATTAAGTTTTTATTTAAGGAACGAATCAAAATACATTCTAGCTATGAGAAACAATTATTTTACTTTCGAGCTACCATTTACAAAATTACTTAAATCTAAGTGCTTCTGGGCGTAATTTGTACATATCTATGTATATGAAAGCAGTACCATTTACATTGTCAAATACTGCTTGCAAGGATCTCATATGCTCCATTAACATATCTGTTGGTTTTGAGAGTCCTGGTTCAGAAAGGTGATCTACCCAAGTATAAGACGAACAATTTTCTGAATTGCCACAAATTTCGAGGTTGTCTTACTCGAGTTTGTGGCAGATGTACCCTGGCAAATTCTTAAGTCCGCCGTTGCTGAGAATCTACAAGTCATCATTTTTTTCAATTGGGTCAGTGGAGTTTAGATCAACTGACACACGTTGCAAAATATTACCTTCAAAAATATAATAAACACACATACATGCGTATAAATAAATGGAATAAATTGTTAGTTAAGATTATTATTATAATTTGGATAAGAAACAGTCAAAAACTTAGTTTGTATGTTTGTACATATTTGCATACATTTTTATATAAGAATGTTTTCTGTAGTTTTAGGTTTATAATATAATTTATAATACTTTTAGAATTTTGGCACTTACCTGACCGTTGATGAAAATGCAGCTAAGTTTTTGCTCCAAAGTACTTCTCTGGAATTTCCGAGGTTTTAATGGAAATTCTAAGGCGTTTAATTTCTGCTGACTGCTCGTTTTTGCACTTATTCAAAGTTCTAACAACACTATTCAGCCTTTGTCTACAAAGAAAAGAAATACACATACTTATGTAAGAAAAAGATACTTCATCAATATCAATTAGGACGAACATTTCTGTTTCCAAATGCAGTCTTCTCCTGCAGTTTGAGGTGCCTCTTCAACCTCGTCTTCTTGAATTACTTCAATAGGATCGGTATTCTTCAACATTGGTGTTAACATTTCTTTTGGAACGAGACTCCATCCTTTCTGCCGTTCAGCTCTGCAGGAAGCAGTGGTTAACGTGGGAAAAACGCTAGACAGTAACTTAGTTGGACTCGCAACTTAAACCTGCAAGAGTGTTTGGTTATAAAGTAAAATTATTGTAATCAAAATGCTATAATTACCATTTCCAACTTGCAAGTTGCATTAATTTTGTCCGTATGACGACAAAAATTATCCATTGTTTTACCACTGTTTTATCTTTAGGGAAATGGAAAAATCTCCATTTCGCAGCACAATTTCCATCATTATTATTATTGCACCCAAGACTGCCAACTCATTTTAAAAAATATAAAATTTAATAATTAATACAACACTTGAAAAACACAATTCGAATTCACTTTAAAAAGCGGGGGCGAATAATTAAACCCGGGTCAAAAGAAAAATGATAAAAGCAAACGGGCCATTGCGAATCTTTTTTCTATCTTCATGGGTATCCTTGTAAAGGACCAGATTGGGTGTCCTGGATATTTTTTTAAAAGGGCTGAGCCCCCTGCTAATAGGTTTTATTTGAAGGGTGCTTTTGGCGCTCACTACCCTGAAATAGCTATTCCCCATTGCGATAGTTGCGATGGGGTTTTTTTCTATACACCGATTTTGGGAAAAAACTTCTGTTTAGAAAATGGGGGAACTCTCCCTGGGTATGTATAGCTTATACGGCCCCCGCCCCTGCACCGATTTCCTCCGACTTTTTCACCATCGTGTCCACCTAAACGTGCTTTTCCCTCAATATCAGCTCGAGTTGGAGTTTTTCCCCTCGTCTTTGCTGCGAGGGTGCCTTAACTTTTTTTGAAGTTAACTGTTTTGGTATTTCCCCTCGGGGGGAGGCTGTTGCCATTATTTTTTTCTATCCTCTGGGACAAATTCCCTATTTTCCCCATCTGCCGTTTTTTTAAATTGTGTCCCGGCTCCTGGTAACCCTGAAGGGGGTGGTTCCCGGGAACCTTCGTGTCCTGGGACAATGGCATTCGCCCTCCAGACACAGGCGCCGCTGCGCTTCAAAATTTTGCCCCAAAGTCTGCGACGTTTTGGGCCCAGCCACCGCCCTTTGTGATTTTGCCCCTATCATGGTGCAACCCTAAAGATCCTTGGCCACACAGGACCCCCCAAAAATTGACCCTTTAAAAGTTTTTGGCTTTGGGGGCGGTTTATTTTTTTTCCACGCAGGTAAACTTAAAACCTGGTATTTGAGACTGCTGGTCACCCCATCTCTTCCCCAAGTGTGGATTCCTGGCCCGGGGGGACCTGCGTTCTAAACGGGACTACGGTCGTTTTGGGAGGATTGATATTCAATTAAACCCTTTCCCTACACTACATCTTCTGGTTTTTGGACCTTTTTGTATTAGGTCAGAGAGGTCTTCGTATTTCCTTTTTTTTAAAATTCGTCCATCCCTTAGCCGGCCCCATTGTTCTTTGCAATACAAAGGTCGTTCGCCCGCCTATGGGGGTGAAACACATCCCGGGCAGCCCTTGTTGTGCCGGACGAATTTTTCCCTCTTTTTTTTGTCTGGGCGCGTACGGCTTAAATCGCCCGGTGCCCCCTTTTTTTCCAGTCCCGACCTTTCTATGAGACGGGGTTTCGGGATTTGTGTAAAAAGGCGCAAAGCATCACCTCTCCTGTTTCCCGTAAGTCTCTTCCAGGGGTTATCTGGTATGAGCATACTCCAAACCCCAAACCTGGGGGATCTCCCGGCTTTTGGCATTCTGGGTCATGCGGGGGGTGCTCTCCACCCTTTCGCCCTTTTTTCTGGCCCCGATTTTTTCCAAAGGTTTTATGGAAAAGACGTTGGGGGCTGATTTTAAGGATTTGCCTTGGGTATGAAATCATTACCCTCCCCCCGGGGGGGCCGTGAGGCTTTTCCTCAGCGCCGAATCCGGTGAGGCAGTAAAAGCTGCGCCCCCGTTGTAACAGGCTGGAAAATCCATCCCCTCCCCGGGGACTTAATCTTCAAACGGGCCATTGCCCACCGGATCCGGTCCGCCGAAATGCTGTTTGGATATCCCAATCCCCGGGATGGCCCTTGGGGCCCCTCTGGTGTTGAGGTGACATTTCACAGAATTCCTGAAAAGCCTTTTAGACCTAACTTTTTGTATTAGGTGAGATGCCCTATATTTTTGATACGTTTCGCTTTTTTGAAAAGGCTGCGTACTTTTTTCCGGAGGTCCTTGGGTTTTTAACCAGGGACAGTTTGTGTCTGTGGTCACTTTGGGCAACGCCGTGGCGTTAATGACAGATGTTTGGGAAAAGAACTCCAAAACGGGGTTTGCCTTTTTGTATGCCCCCCGCTCCTTCCAAGTATTCCTGAAGGCATGCAGTTCGCCTTCCGGGGTTGCGCTGGGGGAGTTTCCGACCTCTCCGGTGAACGGGGGGGCTCGTCGGACTCTCCATTCGAGACCAATCCTTTGAGGGTCATTTACTCAAATATGTCCAGCCCCCCTCCCGTTTCAGTTTGAATGTGGGTTCATTCTCTTCCCAAATTTACTATGTATTTAAAAAGGGCTCCCCTTTTATTTCAGTTGTTATTCCCATGGTGGGCGTTTGGGGCCCCCTTAAGGGGGTATTTTAAAAACCCACCAGCCTTTCCCCCTCCGGGGGGCCGGGGTCTCCCCGGGAAAAAGGTAAACCAGGACAAAAACCCTTCCCTTGGGGGTCCCCGGTTTGCACCCCCCAGATCCCGTCAGAACTCTGAAAAAAGGGAAAAATTTTAATGTTATTCCTGAAAAATGGCCCCCTGGGTCTCTCCTAAAAGATCCCAGATTACCTTTTGATCCGGGGAACCCAACCTTCCTCTTTTGGGCCCAAAGGGTCTTGGATAGTGTTCCCCGTTTTTCCCCGGAACCTGTTCCTTGACAGCCAACTGCCGCCCGTGATGAGGTTCCCGGGGATTTACAGCCTTTTAAAAATGGTTCGAGGGAAAGGGAATTTCCCCTTCCCCCCCGTCAATCCCCTCCAGTGGGCCCCCTAACCTCGAAATTTGGTGGGGGTATCTGCTCCCCACCGCGGAACTAAACCCCGGGCGTCGATGGTGCCACTGGATTGCCCTTCCCGTCCCCCCCCCGGGCGTTCCCCCCCGTCCCTTTGCTACTTCATCCGGGGGTTAACCTTTTGCCTGCAGTCCGTCTGGGTAACTTTGATGCAACATCTGGGGTTTCCCCCAAAAAAGAATGTATACAAGTAAAATTAAAAATCTAATATTTTTTTAACGCTACTAAACGATTTTCGACATAAATGAATTTGGGTTTTCAATATTTGTGATGGTACAACTCTCGCCGGGTTGATCAGTTTGTTTGTGTGCGGGCTTTTTACCAAACATCAAAATTTGAGAGGATTTCTTGCATTTTTTCCCCGTTCGAAAAGACCAGAGGGGGTTGGAAAAAATAATAAATATTTTTTAAGTTTATTACCTCTTTTTTGGGATAATGGTATATGGGGCTCCCCAATGGGGGGAATTTCTGGTCCCAACATTCGTAAAATTGGTTTCCCTTGCATCTTTTTTTTTTTTATAGCTTTGATCTTTTTTGGT
>NW_026092149.1:0-8286 GCF_024586455.1 Bactrocera neohumeralis | reverse complement strand
AAAGGGAAATAAGTATCCCCAAAAAAACCCTTAGTGAAATTAACCCCAAACAAACACAGGTATTTGGAAACGGGGGAATCTTTTTAAGCTATAGATTGAAAACACAAAAAGAATACAGTGCCCCCCAAAAGCAGGATAAAATTTTTTTAAATTATAAAAATTTCATTCAGTACATTTCCCGATAGGGCAGTTCAATTGTGTTGATGTTGGGGGACTTTGGATGAAATTGCGATAGTGGTGTTTTTAAACACTAAATTTTTGGGAAAAAAAACTTATTCGAAAACAATTAAATTTTAAACCCCCATAAAAACAATTTTCAAATTTTTTCATACAAAATTCTGTTGTCGCCTAATAAAGTAGAAACTATTATATTGGTTTTCTTTCATAATATGTTTGGGGGAACGAGAACATTTGCTTTAAAATATATAATGAACTCGATGCTATGGAATATTTAGCCCAAAGGGGGCTACAAATAAAAATTTTAAAACCAAGGGCCATCAATTGGTGCGCGTTACATAGTGACCGGTTCCTATCTATTTTAACTCTACCACTGGATCAATTTCTTGGAAAAATAAATACGCTAAATTTTGCTTATTTTTGTACTTATATCTACAATTGTTTTTTCCCCTATATTTTTAAATATTTCAACATTACGTATGTATGTTATGTATGTATGTATGTATGTATGTATGTAAAATTAATTATGTCGTTTTTTTTTGGGAAACCACGGGCAAATCCCTAGTTTTCTTTATTACATTTTCTTAAATATAATATTTTGTTTAAAACCAGATACAAATATTAATCTTACATTCTAGGAAGTATAGCTACAATCCACGTGAGATAGGACATATGTAGGACATATGTTACAAGTGGGAAGATTCATCTTACAATCTATGAGTTACATTTTTGGACCACCTAAGGCGGACAGTATTAGGAAAGTACCATATGGGTTACATATTTATAACAGAAATACAATATGTTCATGTAATATGAACTGGTGGTATTCCCCCCACCACTAAATTAACGTCCCGATTCAAAGGGGAATAGTCCAAACCCTTTTCCCATCATTTGATCTAAAAGGTTGGGCTTGATCTTCATTGGAATTTGTTCAATGTTAATTTTTTAACCTGTGTGCTTTTATTCTTTTTGTATTTACAGATTATTAGTATTACTATTATAAGGCTGACAATTGTTATCAGACTGTAATTTATCATTTACTTTTTTGCTTCATACCTGAGTTTGTTATTTCCTGAATATTTTAATGTTTTTTGAAAATGTATTTCTTCCATACTTAAATTCTTGGTGATTGTAATATTAATAACTTATACTGGATTTGGTAATAATTTCATTGTGAGAGGCTTACATTGTCTATGAACTAAGTTACCAGATTTGAACATTACAATTTTTCAAATCGTATTAATTAATTACCGTTATTAGTAAAGTTGTTAGGAATTACAGTTGTGATAAATGGTTTATTTTTTTGCATTGATTACGTAAATATGGTTTGCTTATCCATTTCTATTACTTTGATTGGTTATTATACTTATATTTACAATTCATCTTAATTTGACTCTAAAATAAATATTGATACAATCGTCTTTGTATTATTCTAATTCTTTTTTAATGGGTCTTTTTTTATATGTGATATCATTTAGACATAAAAATTTCCTTTTCTTATATTTAATTCTGTTGATTTATATTCGGTATAGGTTGAATGTCTCTTTTAGTAAAACTAGAATGCTTTACTAAAATCACAATATTTTCGTTTTGATGTAATTACCATTTGATCTTACAATTTTTTCTCAAAAGTTATATTCAATTTTAAACTATCGTCATCTGAAATAATATCTCTCCTTAAGAGGTTATTTTGGCTCGTGATTATGATCTCTTTTATTCTTACCATATTAGCCTCAATATACATTAAATTCCCCAACAGTTTGTTTGTCCACCGTTCCTTTGCTATTTTATTTAATTCTGAGCTAACTGCGTTTATATTCTATTCTTATTGAGGGAAGCGGTCGAGGAGTATGTGCCGCCGCGATGCAGCCTATGCCATCGACCCCATGTCCTGAAGCGGTGTACAATTTTCAAGGCGATGACGCCCGCTCAGCGTCAACAGATCGCTAGAGCCAACGGCCACTGCATGACATGCTTGGCAAACATGCACGCTACGTTGGAGTGCATGTCCGACGGGTCGTGTCAGTACTGCCACCGACCGCATCATACACTTTTTCACCGATTTCCTCGACGCTCGGTTCAATCAACGCCCGCCAGTCACCGGCATGGTCAGCAGCGGCACCATCAGCACGGGAGTCACGTTCAACGCCGACGAGCCCATCGCTCTACACAATTCCGAGGTGCACGTTCGCAGACACCACCACATCATCATCATCGTAACCAGCGAAAGGCGACGGGTTTCAGCGCTGTAGTGAGCACCCTACAGAAACTGCAGCGACTTCTAGGCAATTAATTCGCCTAGGGGGGCCGGGATGTTTATGCGACTTCATGGCATCTCGCCCCTCCACAGAACATAACATTCATCACACAACTCACACTCATCACACAACACAACATTCAGCACACAACCTACATCATCATTGGCGATAGTGTGTGAGCAATATAAAAACATAAACGCTGGCACGTGGATCTCCGACAAGGAAAAGAAAGTTGCCATATGGGCCTGTGAGAGCAACGCCTTCCAGGATAAGCCACTTCTGGAAAGATCTTACTATACACGAGCGAAAATAGGTGGCATTTATTTCTACAGCTGCTATATTCCCCCGAGCGTGCTGCAAGGAGACTATGAAAGAATTCTCGATGAGCTAGTACGAGACGCCCTCACTACCACGCCAAACGTGATAGCAGGCGATTTCAACGCATGGGCCATTGAATGGGGTAGTAGCTACACAAATAGACGGGGTAATGCTCTACTCAAAGCGTTTTCAGTGTTAGACGCCGTGCTGCTCAATACAGGCAGTAGAAATACTTGCGAAAAGAATGGACGGGGATCGATAATAGACATCACATTCGCCAGCAGCACGCTGGTTCGATCGGCAAATTGGAAGGTGTGCGATTTCTACACACATAGCGATCATCTGGCCATCTTGCTGGAAATCCGCAAACAAACACAAACTCGATCCAGCGTAAAAAAATGGCGGAAAAAAGGATGGAAGGTGGAAACGTTCGATGAAGAAACTTTCAAACTCATATTGGATGGGAACATAGATGGTGCGATCAACGTTGACCGACAGGCTGAAGCCCTGGTGAAGCACATAAGCAAAGCCTGTGATGCTGCTATGTGTAGGAAAAGGCACAACATAATCCAAAGGCCTGCATACTGGTGGAACGAGGAGATCAGCACATTGAGAAGCAAATGCCATAAAGCTAGACGCCTCTGCCAAAGGAGCCAAGGTACACCACACCATACAAGATTATGAGAAAGTTTTAAAAAAAACGTAAAGAACTCAAGAAGGATCAAAAGTAGTAAGTCTTCGAGTTTTAAAGAGCTATGTGAAAAGGTGGACGAGAATACGTGGGGCGATGCTTATAAAATAGTAATAGCGAAAATCAGAGGGGGAAAACGTCAAGCACCAACCTGTCCGATTCTCCTAGAAAAGGTGGTGAAAACGCTTTTCCCAACGCAAGAACCACAATCGAGCAGAACTATACCAACAATGATGGAATCTGTAATTGTAGGCGAGAAGGAGGTAATGGAAGTGGCAGAGAGATTTGGCAACGCAAAGGCTCCAGGACTTGATGGCATACCGAAAAAGGCACTTAAAGTTGCCATCAGCCATAAAAAGAGGGCATTTGCCGAACTCTACACACCATGTCTGAATGAAGGAATCTTCTCGAAAGTATGGAAGAAACAGCGGCTGGTTCTTCTGCAAAAGCCAAACAAACCGGCTGGAGAGCCGAGTGCGTATCGCCCACTCTGCATGATCGACACGATGGCAAAAATATTAGAAAGATTGATTTGCACACGGCTAGAACGCCACCTAGAAGAAGAGTCTCCTGGGTTATCTGAAAACCAATTTAGACCAATTTGGAGTCCACGTTAGACGCAGTTGGAAAAGTGACGGACATTGCGGCCAAAGCCATAGAGGGCACCAGATGGATGTTTGGTGATAAAAATACTGCGCAGTTGTTACGTTGGACGTGAAAAACGCTTTTAACTCGGCATACTGGCCACATATATTGAGAGCATTAGAGGCAAGAAACACCCCGGGGTATCTTCTGAGGACAATTAGCAGCTATCTGTCTGACATACTACTGTTGTACGATACAGATGCAGGTCCAAAAACTTACACGGTGACAGGTGGAGTACCACAAGGCTCCGTACTAGGTCCACTACCTTGGAATGTGCTGTACGACGGGGTGTTACGGTTACCGCTGCCAAAAGAATCACAGATAATTGGCTATGCGGACGATATTGCCGTAACGATCGTAGCTAAAGAACTCTTGCAGATACAGAATATTTGCAATGAGACCTTGTCGAAAATCAAAGACTGGCTTACGAGTAACAAGCTACAACTTGCAGGAGAAAAAACAGAGGCAGTGCTCATCACGAGCAGAAAAAGGCTAGAAACAGTCACATTGAACATTGGTGGGTATAACGTTGTAACGCAAACTTTTTTGAGGTACCTTGGCGTTATTATCGATACGAGGCTCAATTTCAAGGCGCACATTGAAAAGGCCTATGGTAAGGCGGTTAAAGTGACTGCGGCCCTGTCGAGGATCATGGCAAACATTGGAGGCCCAAGTCAAAGAAGGAGAGCTCTGTTGGCCAAAGTTAGCCAGTCAATGCTTATGTACACAGCTCCCATATGGGGGACCCCTGCGTCAAAAAACCAGTGTAAATATGGCAAAGACTGCGGCCAGGTTATGTGCCCTGAGAGTTGCCTGTGCATTTAGAACTTTGTCGCACGAGGCGAGTGCTATCATATCTGGTCTTATGCCACCGGATATAATGGCCTCTGAGCCAAGTAGAGTCTACCATAAAACAAAAATAATGAATAGGCGAATAACGGTTGACGAGCGCAAAGAGGAGAGAAAGTCAAGTCTCGATGAGTGGCAAAAGCAATGGGATGCGGCAGATAAAGGAAGATGGACCCATAGATTAATTAAGAAAGTGTCAGCCTGGATTGACAGACAACACGGAGAGACAGATTTCTACCTAACGCAGTTCTTATCGGGCCATGGCTGTTTCAGGGAATACCTACACAAATTTGGCCACGATGACGAAATACAATGTTCCTTCTGCGGAAATGCCGCAGAAAACGCAGAGTACGTCTTTTTCACCTGCTCCAGGTATGTAGTAGAGAGAGAGACGATAGAAAAGCTGACAAATGAAAGCATAACGCCCGACAACATAGTGAGTCACATGCTGCGATCACAGCTGGTGGGCTAAAGTGAAAGAGTGGGCCGCAATAGCGCTCCTAGAACTGCGAACAAAAGAAAGGCAGCGAAGAAGCATAAGACCACATGAAGAACCCGAGCGGTAGGTCGTGAAGGGGCAGTTATTGCCCAGCTTGGTCCTGCGAAGTAGTGCCTAACGGCGGTCGCGCAGATCCGAATACAAGCTATAGCAACCGGAGTTAAGGGTTTAGTACGTAGGCATAATGTCCCGCAAGTCCAGAATAGTTATGTATTACTGTCTGGGCGTGGTCCCGAAAGAGGTGTACCCTAGCGGACAATATGAATCGTCCATGCTACCAGTTCCACACTGGTAGTATCTTTAGAAGATTCCCCCTTCGGAAACTAAAAAAAAAAAAAAAAACCTACATCATCATACACGCAACCCCTCGCAACAAACCAACCACACTACACACACACCACACGTTATCGTTTTCACCACCTAACCGATCAAAAAGGACTGGTTAGATCGGGGTTGAATATAATTCGCCTTTTACGTCCGTATCGAGGACACACGTCTCGCCAGTTCGTTCACCGTCGATCTGCCAATTTTGAATATCATAAAGTTCTACTCCAACGTTGGAGTCTCTATCCGGTCGCGTGTGTGTGTGTGCAGAAGCTGCAACAGTGAAAGTGAACAGTGTACAAGGAACTATAATTAATTATACATCTACATTTGTACTAAAACTTGTGAAATATAAATAATTATATATTTAAAATTGTATTCAAAATACTGAAGTCTCGCCCGCAAAGGGAAATACATACAATTATAAATCGATACATTTTTTATAGATCTTTAATTTAACCAAACCCACAAAGGGATACATAATCCAAGCGTAAGTATTCCCCCCAAACTAAGTGCAGCGAACAAATATTTTTAGATGGCAGAAAATAAACAACGCACAGTTTGCTATACATTTTTCCAATATTCTTAACTTTTTCGCACACTTTTATTTCACTTTGTTTTTAATAACTGAATAAATTTCACTATCAGCTGTCTAAATGCACAAGTCTGCCGTCTGTCACCATAAAATTTCAATGCGCATTAGTGTTGCTTAAGGCGCATTAATTTTCCTCGTCTGTCAGGTCTAATAAGCTCTTTATTTGTGTGGCCACCTCCTTTTTATTATTTATGACATTTATATCTATACTAAGACAACACAAATATGTTCATATAATATATCACGTTTTCCTGTGGTTTGGTTTCATAATAATATTGTATTATTGCACCTCATATTACATTTCTTATTTTTCAGTACCAGTTTCGTTCAATTAATGGTGAGGAAGATTCGACAACTGCAACAAAAAATGTAAGTAAAATTACTTAATAAATAGATGTAGTAAAAAAACCAAAGTTGAATCACGGCAAAAAAGATATTTGCTCCATTTTTTGCCGTTTGTGGAATAGTTTTTTTTCCTTTTAACTTTAATTCCGAATAACTATCATCTAAAACTCGATTAACCTGTGTATTTATTTCCTTTCAGTGAATAGCAATATACATATGTATTTATTTAGAAATGTATCCCTCAATTAATACGGCATTTATGTTCGCGTTAGGATTTATATAAATCATATCCAAGTTCCTACTTTCCATTATCTGGAAAAGTTTACTAACAGCATAATTGTTGTTGTGTTCAATTTTCAGTATCAGTTACACCCACATAGCAAAGAAGAAAAGACGATAACTGAGACCAAAAATGTAAGTAGATTAAGAAAAATACACAAAACTAGTTGACCGGCAAATTCTGTTTTGTCATTTACGTTTTTTGGGAAATTTGTTTAACCCTTCCGATCCGAAAAGTAACATATTTCGCATAATCAATTCGCACCCAAATGAACACGTGTTTAATTTTGAAAATACCACGAATGCAATCAAATACAGTTAAGAATAGTATAAGCTACTAAATGGGACTAATTCAACCCGTTTTAACCACTTATTTTCTGCGCTAGATATATTTGAAAATACACCGGGATACATACGTCCCGGTTCGGATCGAAAGGGTAAAGAAATATTTTTTACGAAAGATGATTAAAAATAACTTACAGATAAGTGTTTAAAGAATTTAATTATAACTGAACGAGGATGAAGAGTTGGAGACATGTAAAGAATATTTTATTTACGTAAAAAATTTATTCTTTATTAAACCAACAAAAATATGTTAAAATAGAGGTCCCGACCACGCTTTGTTGTGTTCAATACGAATAAAAACGAATCCGGTTGACGGTCCGATGTTCATATTTTTATATTAGTTTGTCAAAAAAGTCTTGCGGTATTTTCGCTAGTTGGCGCTGAAAGCGCGTAGTTCTAGTTTTATTCATCGCATCGGGTCATGCTATACCTTTTTGGAAAGCTCATTTCACACGCTAACACGTATTTCATTTAATGTCGTTTCTTCTAAGTCGTTCGTGAGTTATAGCGTCGCAAACATGGAGCGAAATAAAAAGAAAATACGGCATATTTTAGAGTACTACTACGATAAAGGCAAAAATGCATCCCAAGCCGCCAATAAAATTCGTGCAGGAAAGATAGATCATGATCGTCAAAAATTTATATTCTAACATCATTGAAGCACTGAGTTGGTCTGCCTCATTGGTAGATGAACATGTCTTCATACCTCGCATTTCTTTCATTCTTTCCGACATGCCTTTTGCATTCAAAAGGTTTCAGTTTCCAATGCGGAAAATTTTTAAAATTTGTCAAAATTTTTAGATAATTACCGAAGTTAATGTGAACGCATTCCGATTATGTATTAATATTTACATTTTCATTTTAAACAACAATAGCGAGCGATATTAAATAGTACATGAATCTTGTGCATCTAAGTTTCAAAAATTATACAATTGCAAATATTTACCATCAACAATGAACG
>NW_026092148.1:0-7172 GCF_024586455.1 Bactrocera neohumeralis | reverse complement strand
TACATTTTCAGTGAACACTATTGCCACGACCCTGGTAGGGTTTAGGGGCAAGTGCTAGTTTTCTTGAAAGCTCTTCGATTTATCTAGGTCAAATACTTTAGCCGCTAGAGCGTTTACAAAGTTAAAAAAATGTGATTTTTCTGAAAAAACTACATTTTTTGTGAACACTATTGCCACGACCCTGGTAAAGTTTAGGCGACGAGTGCTAGTTTTCCTGGAAGCTCTTCGATTAATCTAACGAGTGCAATTTATTTTCCTCACCTGAGTCAAATACGCTAGCCGCTAGAGCGTTTACAAAGTTAAAAAAAATGTGATTTTTCTAAAAAAACTACATTTTTTGTGAACACTATTGCCACGACCCTGGTAAAGTTTAGGCGGCAAGTGCTAGTTTTCTTGGAAGCTCTTCGATTTATCTAACCAACGCAATTTATTTGACTCACCTAGGTCAAATACTTTAGCCGCTAGAGTGTTTACAAAGTTAAAAAAAATGTGATTTTTCTGAAAAAACTACATTTTTTGTGAACACTATTGCCACGACCCTGGTGACGCTTAGGGGACGAGCGCTAGTTTTCCTGGAAGCTCTTCGATTTATCTAACCAATGCAATTTATTTGACTCACCTAGGTCAAATACTTTAGCCGCTAGAGCGTTTACAAAGTTAAAAAAATGTGATTTTTCTGAAAAAACTACATTTTTTGTGAACACTATTGCCACGACTCTGGTAAAGTTTAGGCGGCAAGTGCTAGTTTTCTTGAAAGCTCTTCGATTTATCTAGGTCAAATACTTTAGCCGCTAGAGCGTTTACAAATTAAAAAAAATGTGATTTTTCTGAAAAAACTACATTTATTGTGAACACTATTGCCACGACCCTGGTAAAGTTTAGGCGGCAAGCGCTAGTTTTCTTGGCAGCTCTTCGATTTATCTAACCAACGCAATTTATTTGACTCACCTAGGTCAAATACTTTAGCCGCTAGAGCGTTTACAAAGTTAAAAAAATGTGATTTTTCTGAAAAAACTACATTTTTTGTGAACACTATTGCCACGACCCTGGTAGAGCTTAGGCGGCAAGTGCTAGTTTTCCTGGAAGCTCTTCGATTTATCTAACCAATGCAATTTATTTGACTCACCTAGGTCAAATACTTTAGCCGCTAGAGCGTTTACAAAGTTAAAAAAAATGTGATTTTTCTGAAAAAACTACATTTTTTGTGAACACTATTGCCACGACCCCTAAACCTTAAAAATTTTACCAACCAATTTATTGAACGTCCAAACTTTTCACACAATTTAGTTGTTTATCTGGGGACCAAAATTTGACTCGCCTAATCAAATACTTGATCCGATTTTTCAAAAGTTAAAAAATGTGATTTTGTTCAGAAAACTAAATTTTTTGTGAACACTATTGCCACGCCCCCGGTGGCGCCTAGAAGACGAGTGCTTGCTTTCCTGGAAGCTCTTCGATTTATCTAACCAATGCAATTTATTTGACTCACCTAGGTCAAATACTTTAGCCGCTAGAGCGTTTACAAAGTTAAAAAAATGTGATTTTTCTCAAAAAACTAAATTTTTTGTGAACACTATTGCCACGCCCCTGGTAGGGATAGACAATTTCCTAAAAGCTCTCTAAATTTACTAACCGGTGCATTTTATTTGACCCACCTACGTCAAATGCTTTAGCCGCTAGAGTGTTTACAAATTAAAAAAATGTGATTTTCTGAAAAAACTACATTTTTTGTGAACACTATTACCAGGCCACTGGTAGGGTTTAGGCGGCAGGTGCTAGTTTTCTTGGAAGCTCTTCGATTTATCTAACCAATGCAATTTATTTGACTCACCTAGGTCAAATACTTTAGCCGCTAGAGCGTTTACAAAGTTAAAAAAAATGTGATTTTTCTGAAAAAACTACATTTTTTGTGAACACTATTGCCACGACCCTGGTAGGGTTTAGGGGGCAAGTGCTAGTTTTCTTGGAAGCTCTTCGATTTATCTAACCAATGCAATTTATTTGACTCACCTAGGTCAAATACTTTAGCCGCTAGAGTGTTTACAAAGTTAAAAAAAATGTGATTTTTCTGAAAAAACTACATTTTTTGTGAACACTATTGCCACGCCCCTGGTAGAGTTTAGGGGACGAGCACTAGTTTTCCTGGAAGCTCTTCGATTTATCTAACCAATGCAATTTATTTCACTCGCCTAGGTCAAATACTTTAGCCGCTAGAGCGTTTACAAAGTTAAAAAATTGTGATTTTTCCCAAACAACTACATTTTTTGTGAACACTATTGCCACGCCCCTGGTAGGGTTTAGGGGCAGGTGCTAGTTTTCCTGGAAGCTCTTCGATTTATCTAACCAATGCAATTTATTTGACTCACCTAGGTCAAATACTTTAGCCACTAGAGTGTTTACAAAGTTAAAAAAATGTGATTTTTCCCAAAAAACTACATTTTCTTGTGAACACTATTGCCACGACCCTGGTAGGGTTTAGGGGCACTAACTCGATTTATCTAACCAATGCAATTTATTTCACTCACCTAGGTCAAATACTTTAGCCGCTGGAGCGTTTACAAAGTTAAAAAAAATGTGATTTTTCTGAAAAAACTAAATTTTTTGTGAACACTATTGCCACGCCCCTGGTGACGCTTAGGGGACAGAGTGCTAGTTTTCCTGGAAGCTCTTCGATTTATCTAACCAATGCAATTTATTTGACTCACCTAGGTCAAATACTTTAGCCGCTAGAGCGTTTACAAAGTTAAAAAAAATGTGATTTTTCTGAAAAAACTACATTTTTTGTGAACACTATTGCCACGCCCCTGGTGGCGCCTAGAAGACGAGTGCTTGCTTTCCTGGAAGCTCTTCGATTTATCTAACCAATGCAATTTATTTCACTCGCCTAGGTCAAATACTTTAGCCACTAGAGTGTTTACAAAGTTAAAAAAAATGTGATTTTTCTCAAAAAACTACATTTTCTTGTGAACACTATTGCCACGACCCTGGTAGGGTTTAGGGAGCACTAACTCACTCACTCACCACTCACTCACCTATGTAAAATTCTTTAGCCGCTGGGGCGTTTACGAAGTTAAAAAAATGTGATTTTTCTGAAAAAACTACATATTTTTGATTGAATAGTTTATTGCCGGACGACCCTGTAATGTAGAGCTTATTGGACGAAGCAGGGTTTTTTTCAAGTAACATTTCAACAGCCCTCCTCAATGCAGATGTTCAAATGCATGTGTTTACAAAATGATACCTGATGTCTATATGCTTAGTCCTTGCATGGTGCACTGATTGCCATTGCAAGGTGCTGAGCACTAAGGTTGTCCCCATATAACACTGTTGATGTTCGTACATCACCACAACCTATTTCTATAATTATGCGCCTTATATGTAACGCCTCTTTTACTGCAGATGACATAGACAAATATTCTGCCTCGGTGCTACTCAAAGCAACACAATCTTGTTTTTCTGATTTCCAGGAAATCGCTCCACCAGCTAAGAAAAACACATAGCCGGTATAAGATCGACGGTCAATTCTATCGCCGCCCCAGTCTGCATCTGCATACCCCTTCAGAGGTTTATTGCATGCACTATAATGCATTTTCATATCTATAGTTGCAGCTAAATACCTCAATATATGCATTATACCCGCCTGATGCTCACTATGCGGATCTTTGTTACGCTGTGCCAGCTTTGCTACGGAATGGAAAATATATGGCCTCGTCGAAAGTGCTAGCCACATCAGCGCACCTATTGTAGACTGATAAGATGTCTGGTCTACCTTCTTGCAAACGTCGCTGTCGCATGCCACTTGAAAACCAACATCTAGTGCTGTATATGCCGGTCTGCATTCACTTATACGATGTTGCCGTAACAAATCTTTAATGTACTGTGACTGCCCAATTGAAATTTCGCCCAATTCGCCATCTCGCTCTATCTGCATACCAAGAAACATATGGAGAGAACCTTTGTCGACGCACTCGAACCTTTCACAAATTTTTGCTTTAACGTCAACCAACACTTCCTTTGACTGGCATGCTAAGAGAAGATCGTCAACGTATACAAGTATCAAAAATGTCTTACTTATAAAGACAACGTTCACTTTCACACTGAGTAAACCCAATGTCACGCAATGCTCTATCTAGCTTGGAGTTCCATTCCCTGCCACTTTGTTTCAACCCGTATATAGCCTTGTTTAATCGCAATACCTTACGCTGATTATCGCCACTACAATAACCCTTCGGCTGCCTCATATAAACAACGTCTTTCAGCTTGCTATTTAAGTATGCTGTGCATACATCCATTTGGTGCAGGAACATTTTTAATTCTGCAGCCAACGCCAAAACTAACCTTATGGTTTCGAAACGACAAACCGGAGAGAAAGTGTCAACATAATTAACACCGAACTGCTGCGAACAGCCCTTCGCGACCAAACGCGCCTTATGGCGCTCAATGTTGCCGTGCTTGTCTCTTTTAAGGCTATATACCCACTTGCAGCCAATAACCGACTGCCCCTTAGGCATATCTACAAATGACCATGTATCGTTTGCACTGAGAGCCTGGTGCTCCCTGTTCATCGCATCTTGCCACAAAGACGCCTGCTCACTTGCCATCGCTTCTTCATATGTTTGTGGAATTTCAACATCACTTGTGTTCATAGCATTTAACACATTATATTGCTTCTTAGGACGCCCTGGCCTACCCGTTCTCACCAACTTAGGCCTACCCGGTGCATATTTAACTGGTTGCTCATCTGCGCTAAGATATTCATCGTCAAAAGCCACCTCTTCATTAACAGATGTTGATAAATTCACGACCGTTGTCGCTTCTGACTGCTTTTATTTTTCTGCCCGTTTGCCTTTCCACCATAGTGCAAAAAGTCACAAACTTCTCAAATACTTCTGATTTTGATTTTAAAAAATACACGAAAATTCTCCTTGACATATCGTCAATGAATGTCAGAAAATATTTTGATCCACCCACTCTAACACGTTCTTTGATCTATTTTCTGTTGCTTTTGGATGTGGCTGTGCTTGTATTTTACTTATCATGCATTTTCTACATGCCGGCTTCTGAGAAAAATTCACTTCATCCATCCCATGTACCAACAATTTATTTATCATGAAGTTCTGCCGGCTTCAAACTGGCATAATACCAACAATTTATTTCAAAGTTCACCTGGGCATAATTCAGGTGCCCATACCTATTATGCCAAAGCACTGCATCACTCCGAATAACACCGAAACAGCTGTTGCGTTTATTTTCGAAGATAAACAAGTTATTTATTTGTTTCAATCGTAGAATCTCAACACCATGCTTTTTCACCATAGCTTGCTTGTTTGCGAAACTGACATCGCATCCCATTTCAACGGCACGACCGACCGAAATAAAATTTCCCCTCATACGTGGGACGTATAACACCTCGTTTAATGTCAATACAGTAGTGTCTGTAAAAATCTTCACGCTGCCTTTACCCTCTGCCTGCAAACTGTTCTCACCTGCTAACGTGATCAACTCCGAATGTTCCACAAGGTTCGAGAACATGTTGCGATCGCAACACATGTGTGCTGTTGCGCCACTGTCCAAACACCATTTCATTCTGTTAAACATGTTGCAGCCCGATGTTGCTAACACAGTAAATGAATACTGTTTCTGTTGCTTCAACTTGTCATTTTGTTGCTCGCTCCCCTTAGCAACACAATTTGCCTTTATGTGCCCACGCTGTCCACAACGAAAGCAAATGACATTTTTTGACTGTTTGCCTGCAAATTTCTTTTCGCTGCCCTGCGCCGACTTCGCTGCAAATGCCTGCTGAACGCTACCTTCAACTTTTGTGACTGCGTCGCCCATGTTGACTCTACGTTCGCTTTCTTCGAGAAGTTTCAGCTTCAAAACATCAAATGTTGGCAGACTATCTCGCGTTTCCATCGCAATGACAAAGTTTTCAAACTCTTTCGGAAGACTCGATAGTAATAATATGGCAATAAGCTCATCATTGAGCGAAATGCCCACTTCAGCCAACTTATCTTTGGCCGTGGTAAACGTATTTAAGTACACTGCCACTTTTTCACCTTCAACCAATTTGAGGTTAAGTAGCCTCTTATACAATGACACCTTTCTAACGGGACCGCTTGGCTGGTACACTTCCCTAAGCCTTTCCCATGCATTTGCTGCCGTCTTACAATGCTTCAAATAATTTAACTGTGTGGGTTTTACACTGAGTGTAATAATCGCAAGTGGCTTCTCATCCTGCGCCGTCCACTTCGCCACAGCCTCACCCTCGGTGCCTGCTTCTGGCTTTGGGGACTCGCCCGATGCAAGTTTCCATAACTCTGCATGTACCAATACACTTCGCATTTGGATACTCCAAGAATCAAAATTATTCTCATCCAATTTCTCTATTTGGTACATAGCACTCATCTTGCTAGTTTATAACTTTACTTTGTTCACCGTTACTTATAGCGGGGCCTGGGCCCATAACCTGTAGGATTTAAATGAAACGCGCAGCCGTAGTATTCGTCTTAACGATTGAATAGTTTATTGAGAAGTAACAAAATGGAATCGGAAAACAATATATTGCATGTAATGATGCACGAATTCGAAATTGAACATATGCATTGGACGAAGCAGGGTTGCTTTTTCAAGTAACATTTCAACAACCTGGGTCAAATACTTTAGCCGCTAGAGTGTTTACAAAGTTAAAAAAAAATGTGATTTTGCTCAAAAAACTAAATTTTTTGTGAACACTATTGAGACGCCCCTAGTAGAGTTTAAGGGCAGGTGCTCGTTTTCCTTGAAACTCTTCGATTTATCCAATCAATGCAATTTATTTGACTCACCTAGGTCAAATACTTTAGCCGCTGGAGTGTTTACAAAGTTAAAAAAAATGTGATTTTGCTCAAAAAACTAAATTTTTTGTGAACACTATTGCCACGCCCCTGGTAGGGTTTAGGGGCAGGTGCTAGTTTTCCTTGAAACTCTTCGATTTATCCAACCAATGCAATTTACTTGACTCACCTAGGTCAAATACTTTAGCCGCTAGAGTGTTTACAAAGTTAAAAAAATGTGATTTTTCTGAAAAAACTACATTTTCTGTGAACACTATTGCCACGACCCTGGTAGAGCTTAGGCGGCAAGTGCTAGTTTTCCTGGAAGCTCTTCGATTTATCCCACCAATGCAATTT